>NC_141151.1:61683463-61882630 GCF_053477565.2 Lygodium microphyllum | reverse complement strand
AAAATTGGTGGCCGCGCGCTGGATCTTCGGATGATCAAGAAGAGAAGTTGAAAGATCTTAATAGTGCAGGTCGTATAGAGGATGGAGTATGTGAGTTGATTCCTCACAAGAACGAGAGCTTGGTTGCATCAGAGAACATTGCTCTTAATGTGCAACTTACTTCTTTGAAAGTTTATCTTAATAGATTTTCAGCAATGTTAACGCAGATGAATCGCCATGCAGGCTCATCTTCTAGCATTGGAGGACATTGCCCTTGATATGCACTAGAGAACGTTGCTTCTTTGAATAGTGGTTCACAATAGGTTTTTGTCAATGTTAACCAATGCTTCTTTGCCTTGGTTTGCTTGGTATATGTAATCCCTGCAAGACTTCTTAAATGAATTGTTTGATGAAAATCTCCATTTTGAAATACATCGTCTGTGTCTTGCAAATTATAAAACTACTTTTGAACCATTTTAATAGTTCTCTTTCTCTATGTTTCTCTCTCGATTACTAAACAATTTTGCTAATGCACTTTTGTAACTTAGATTGGATTAGATACATAGAATGATTGAAGCTTTGGTATGTTGGGATGTTTTGTATAATTTGTCTTTGCAATTAGGGTACATATGCCTCCCTCCCTCCCTCCCCCCCCCCCCCCCCTCTCTCTCTCTCTCTCTCTCTCTCTCTCTCTCTCTCTCTCTCTCATATTTAGGTGGCTTATGTGTGGCTCCCTCATTGTGTCTCACACACTCTCATTCTTCTCTCACACACATATAGATACACTCTCTCCTCTCATTCTTCTTCATGTTTTTCGTCATCTTCTTTGTAATATTGGGACGATTTGTATAGTTTGGTATCAACAATCAGGGTACATATGCCTCTCTCTCTTCATTATTGTGAGTTGGTAAGTTATTGTAAGCCATCTCAAAATATAGTCCTATGGGATTGGCACCAATAAATATTTTGAGACTGGAGACACCTTCCTGTATAGGACATGTTCTTTTCTCTCAAGATTGTGTAGATGTACATGAATGAAGATCCATTGGCAGGGCCTTTAGGCAATGCGTGGCTGGTACTTGGTGAGTGTCATGTGTGCATGATAGCACTCATGCATAGCGTACATACATTCTTTCATGCATTTAGGGTTTGTGGTTGCAAATGTGTCTATCGCTTATGTCTTGAAGTTTGGTGTGCAAATAGCTTTGAGATTTATTTGTTGTGCTACTCTTATGTTCTCTTTAAAGTTTGGTGTAGCCATGGAACAAAGCGAAGGCATGGGAGATATTCGCGAGTCCCGACATAGTGCTTTTGACTCCATTGAATATAGTGGATTCAGTTGAATTAAACAAAATGGCAATGACATCATCTCTTCGCTTGCCAGCTTGGAGCCATTCGCATGGGTATGGAATATAATTTCTTTAATTGTGATTGCATCAAAGTGCTATTATATATATTTTTGGAGATGATTGTTTATATATTTCATTGTAGCCAATGTATGGGCTCTAATAGAATGAATGTGTGAAAAATGAAAGAGGTGGCAAGGGGACAAGAGACGCATGTTGGTAAATGTACAAGAGCTACAAAGATTCGAAGAAACATGAGGGCTACTTCAGGTGCTTCGGACTTTAAAAAACTTGAGGCCAAGATGAATGAGTTGGTGGAAATGCATACGAGTTTATGTGCGCGTGTTGATTGTGCACTTGCCATGTACTCAGTGGAGTTACATGAACATGCTAAAGGTCTGTATGGTGTTGTGTGTGAGACAAACTTGTGATCGTCCAAAGGGGTTGTTGGTTGCCGTTCTTGTAATTTCAAATAAATGTTAGTAGGTTTAATGCTTTGTTGCAACAATTGAGCCATTAGATGAACGGTCGCATCTAAGGAGAAAGAATTGCTTAGACTGGAACTTATAGGTTCAGATTGACTTGCATATTTTAAAGTGCGTGGACTAGCGCTTTTTATGATAATATATGCTTCCTTTTTGTAAAGCCTACGTGGAATGTGCTAAGATGTGTAACACTTTGATATAACAAAGCATATTTGAGTAAAATGTATTGAGTGTGTATAACGTGATGTCTCTTTCTTGAGATTTACATGGAGCAGTTTTGATAGTCCAATAATGGTTAGTATATTTACATTCAATGTATTGCGTACATCGAATGTACGCAATACATTTAGTTTTGAAATCAAACCGTGCCTTTGATAAAGTGTCTTGATAACTGTTTCTGTGGTTGCATGTTTACTTTATTTTGTTAGTTAATTGAAATGGATTAATTATGTATATGTTTATATCTAAATTCTCTATCTTAGCAACAAGGCTCTCTCTCTCTCTCTCTCTCTCTCTCTCTCTCTCTCTCTCTCTCTCTCTCTCTCTCATGGGTGAGCACAATGTCTTTGTAGACAGATACATTAACATGGTTGTAGGCATTAACTCAAATATGGTGGTAGTGGTTTTGTGTCTTGACATTTAATCTTAATATTTAAATATTTAAATATTAAATGTGTCTATACGTATATACTGATCCATGACTTCGATGGAATTAGTTGATAATAGGTTTTGTGGCCATCCGATCAATATGGGGTGTTCGCATCGACCAACTGGCAGAGACTATTTGTTGCGTGTTCGTAGGGACATGCTTACATCCACAAGGTATGAGCGACGGCAAGTTGCTAGGCTTAAGGCTTGGAAAGGGATTTTAGATCATGGTAGACCAATTCATAGGGATATTGAAAACCTGCCGTTTCATCAAGAGATTCTAAGTGGTCATCATGAACTAGGCCAACCACAGTTTGGTATAGACGTGGCTAATGTTTTGCCATCAGCGAATAGAACCATTAGGGGATTTCAAGCCCGACGACGATTTGGTGTGGATTTGACGAATGCTTTGCCATCAGTGGGTGGTTGCAACGGTCTTAATCATGTGATTATCGAGTCACACGTTAATAATGTTTCAATGTCTAAGTGCCAGAATGCGGGAAATCTTAATGGAGTGGTTTGTGAGAGTGTGTCTTGCCGTGTTGAATTTATAAATAGGGATAATGAGCCAGTTGAACAACATGTTGGTTTAGATTTGGCAATGATGCACGTCGATCGTGTTATGCCTGATATTGTTACATCAACAGATGGTTGTGATTTTGGGAATCACCACAATGTGAAAAATTCTGTGGTTAATGAGTCACATGTTCATAATATTGCTATTTTTGATCCCCAAAGTGGTGAATTGTGCTCCATTTTACATGTTTTGCTTGCAATAGATGTTCACCTAGCAACATCAATACTGCTATTTCAAGAGCCGAATGTGCATTCCATGGGAAGTCTTTTTGTAATGTGTGAGAGGTGTTCAACTAAGTTGTGGAGATGCGAGACTTGGGTGCAAGGGTCGATTTTGTTTGGAAGGCACTATTATCGAAATGGAAAAGTAATGTTGCCACCATTGCAACGTCCACCACAGCCATTGTATGATTTGTCATGGTATGCACCCTCAGAGTAGGATATTTAAAAATAGCATACGAGCACACAACAGTGCTCTTGCATTTGTATCACTCGAAGCTAATGTTGACGAGCTACCTGTTATCGGGAATGGTTACACCTATGTTTATCACCATATAGGTACTTTGCTTCCTGATGTGCAGCGTCAAGAAAGGCCAATATTTGCACAACTCTATGTTTATGATATCGAGCATGAGTTGCTTAATAGGCTGGGGGTTATGCATGATTTATTACCAAATTTGCTAAGGGAGCTTCAATGTATGATGCATCGATACAACATATATGCATAGACTTTTAGATTTGTGGGTTTGCAATTGCAAAATAATCCCGTGTAAGAACTAAGAATGAGTATTTTTGGTGTTCAAAGAACTAGTAAACAATACTTTGCTCCTGTAGCAACTAAGGTTGCAGCTATCATGCCAAGGCAGGGTGACAAGGATACTCTTGATCGTTGGGATATTCATGTTTACACTTGGGGTGGTCGATGTGTTGCTATTTCAAACTTGCATAGAGCATATATGCCAATGCTATATGTCCTCCTTTTTCCTATGGGAGATGATGATTGTCATGTAAAGGTTCCCTACAGTAAGGTTAGTGTTCATGTTAACATATATGAATTGTCCAATAGAAATTGTGTTACCCAAATGCAATTTTATGCATTCCGTCTTCAAGTGCGCGAAGATACTGAGGTGTGCATATTGCGTGGTGGTTGACTATTGCAACAATTTATTGTTGATGCTTATTGTAGGATAGAGCAATGCAGGTTAACTTGGTGTTGCCAAAATCAATCAGTGTTGCGATCAGAGGCCTACAAAGGCCTGGCAGACATGGTGGGGGCAAACAATAATGGGCCAATGCAGATTGTTGGTGCCTCTGTTGGCAAGAGGATAGTTTTACCATCGTCATTCATGGGTGGGTCAAGGCACATGTATCAATTATATCAGGATGCCATGGCTATAGTGTGATGCAAGGGAAAACCTGACCTTTTTATAACAATGACATGCAATCCAAAGTGGTTGGAGATAACTAATGCTTAATTGCCTTGGCAAAGTTCTTATGGATTTGTCTGCTCACGTGTTTCATAAAAAGCATGCTGATTTAATGTACATGTTGTTGCGGAAGGATATCTTTGGAAAGGTTGCAGGCTATGTTACTATGATTGAATTCCAAAAGAGGGGGCTACCACATTCTCATACTTTGCTAACTTTAGAGCCGTCTTTCAAACCTTCTAAAGCATGTCACTATGATAGACTGGTTTGTGATGAGTTGCTCGATAGAGTTAAGTTTCTAGCCTTATTTGAGACAATTTCAAAGTGCAACATTCATGGCCCTTGCGGAGGATTGAACCCCAAGAGTCCCTGTATGGATAAGGGTAGATGTACTAAAGATTACCCGTGAAAATTAGTGGACATGTCAATGGTTGATAGTTCTGGCTATCCCATTTATTAAAGACGAGATGATGGAAACTCAGTGATCATAAATGGTAATGTTATTGATAATCAATGGATTATTCCATATAATCCATTCTTGAGTAAGAAATACAATGCACACATAAATATGGAGGTGTGCTTGATAATTGCGGCTGTTAAGTATTTGTTTAAGTATGTGTATAAGGGGCATGACCGTGCAACCGTCAAATTTTCTGTTGGGATTGATTCAGTTCAGAATGGTGGCGATGTTCATGAGGTGGATGAGATACAAAGTTATTTGGATGCACGATATGTTTCTGCCTTTGAGGCATGTTGGCATATTTTTAATTATTCATTGCATGATGAAAAGCCTAATATGCAACGTTTGCAGGTACACTTACCTGGTGAGAACTATGTGGTGTTTCGAGATACATATAGTATACCAGATGTTGTGCGGAATGAAGACCTCCAGAAAACTACTCTTACTGAATGGTTTGTGTGCAACCACATTCATCCAGAGGCTAGGACTATTCGCTATTAGGACTTTCCAGTGTATTGGGTGTGGAATGCACAACATAAGATGCGGACTAGGAGGAAGCATGGGAATACATGTGGTCAGATGTATCTTGTGGCGCCCACCTGTGGTGAGCTCTACTATTTGCGGATGCTTTTAACAAAGTGTCGGGATGTACTTATTTTGAAGATTTGCATATTGTTGATAATGTGATCTATGATACTTTTAGGGATGCTTGCATTGTAAGGGGCATGTTGGAGAGTGATGATGAATATGTTGTGTGCTTAGAAGAAGCTGCCTCTATGCAAACTGATGCTCAACTTCGTACTTTGTTTGTTGCAATTTTGGTCTTTTGTAAGCCAACTTGGCCTGACTATCTATGGGAAAGATATTTGGTGCCAATGGTAGAGGATATCATGTATAGATTGCAGCTACAGCACGTGCACACCTCTCTTGGTATTCTGCAGCATGAGGCATCTAACATGGCTTTGCTACATCTACAAGACCTTTTGCGTCATGTAGGGAAGACTCTCTGATTTTGATGGGTTGCTTGAACCTCATCAATCAAACTCACAACTGCATGCTAACCCTCTTTTGTAAGATGAATATGCATACAACATATTAGAACAACATAGGGTTTCTGAATCCATGGAGAGAATGTTGAATGGGGGACAAAGAATTGCCTTTAGTGCAATTATGGATGCTGTTGACATAGATACCGGGGATGCATTCTTTTTGGATGGTCCTAGTGGGTCTGAGAAGACTTTCCTATATAAATGTTTACTTGTGAAGGTGCGTAGTGGCAGTCGAAGAGCGTTGACAACAACATCATGTGGCATTGCTACCTTGCTTTTACCAGTTGGTCGTACAGCTCACTCACTGTTTAAAATCCCAGTAGAATTAAATAATCGATCCACTTGCAATATTCCTATTCAAAGTGACATTGCTCGATTATTGAGACAATCGAGCCTTATTTTGTGGGATGAGGCTCCTATGACCCATCGATATGCCTTTGAAGCGGTTGATAGAACTCTAAGAGATGTTATGAGTTGTGATAAGCCATTTGGTGGAAAAGTTGTTTTGTTTGGAGGGGATTTTAGGTAGGTCTTGCCGGTTGTGGTAAAGGGAACACGTGAGGATATTGTTAATGCTGCATTGTGTTACTCTGATTTGTGGCATTACATAAGGGTGCTAAGGCTATCTGGCAATATACGAGTGTCAACAACTGGTAGTGTGGTGGACAATGGGTTCATCTATTAGATTCAAGGAATAGGGGACGGAGTGGGCATTACCAAAAGTTGTGATAAGTTGTGTGTTCCACCTAGCATGGTATTAAAAGGGTAGTCTATCGAAACCTTGATTGATAATGTCTACAGTGACATGTCCAATGTGGGTGACTACACATCATATTTTAATGAGCGGGCTATACTTGCCACACAGAATATAGAGGTGGCTATTTCAAATGATCATGCATTGCAATTGATGCCAAGGGAGGTCAGGCAATATTATAGTGCAGATTCGATTGCAGAGACTGACAACTCATTTTTGTACTTTGTTGAGTATTTAAATACATTGGACCTTGGAGGTGGATTTCCTCCTCATTTATTGCTGCTGAAGATAAATGCACCTATTATTCTTCTTAGAAACCTAAACTCAGGAAGGGGTATGTGTAATGGTACGCGATTGATATGTAGAACTTTCAATAGGAAAGTGATAAATGCTCAGATAATAACAGGGGCAAATGTGGGCGAACGAGTTTTTATTCCCCGGATTACTTTTGTTTCGAATGCTACACAATTGCCATTTACTATGAAGCGGAGACAGTTTCCCATCCAATTGGCATTCGCTATGGCAATCAACAAGTCATAGGGGCAGACTTTGTTCATTGTTGGGCTTTATCTAAAGGCACCAGTATTTACACATGGTCAGCTGTATGTTGCATTTTTAAGGGTAAAATCTTCGCATGGTGTGAAAGTGCTATTGGGTGAAAAGGATGGGGATATGACCACGAACATTGTATACAAGGATGTTCTTTGAAAGACGCAGTAATGTGCATTGCTTCTTTGTGGAGATGTAGTTATTGACGACCATTTAGGGACACTGGTTTTGCATATATGTGAATTGCACTCTGTGCCCTGTTTGGTTGGCATATACTCTCTTGGAAGTATATATATTTTATATTTTGCTATTTATTTAACTTTTGTAGATGCCTACTCTTGAGTGACACTATTACCTAGCTTCTGACTATTAAAAGGAGCTACAATGAACGTTGCTCACAGTAGCTCCTGATGATATCATAAGAAGGACACTTGCAAAGGTCATCGAGTGTTTATATGATGATGTTAATATTGACATCAAGCTCCCAGTTTTTATTGAAGTTGTACATTGTGGATACACACAATGTTTTTAGGTGCATATATATGAGGTTGACCATAAGAAGAGATTTCAATGCTCTCATATTAATAAGATACTGAGGCATTGATTCAAGTATGGGTTTAAGGATTTGGGTTGTTTTGTGACGCTGCATCAACGTTTGTCAGTACTTACAGAATGGTTCACAAATATTCGACCATGTATTATTATTGTTGGGATGAAATGATCTTTGTTAGTTGTTCCATGTACTTATATTGTAATTTTTGTTCCAATGCAGGTGGTAAAGAGAGAGGTAGGACTATTGCATCGCCCATGCGATTACCAATGGAAACTGTGGGATCATTCTCTGCTTTGCCTTCGCATGTTTTGCTCAAGGAGGAAGATTTTGTTAATGATTCCTCAAAGAAGAGGAAGCTTTCTTTCTATTAGGCGTCTTGGAGACATTGTCTTTTTTTTGTTGGCATTGGCCATTTGCCTATGGTACTTGGAAACACTTGCATGCCTTATACTTGGCCTTTGTGGCTTCATTTTGACTAGGTCTCTTATATAAATTCTTTTTGTGGTGCTTGGTCTTTGTCTCGATTATGACCCGTTTCCGTGTAACGTTGTTGTTCCATGTACTTATATTGTGATTTTTGTTCCAATGCAGGTGGTAAAGAGAGAGGTAGGACTATTGCATCGCCCATGCGATTACCAATGGAAATGATGGGATCAATCCTTGCTTTGCCTTCGCATGTTTTACTCAACAAGGAAGATTTTGTTAATGATTACTCAAAGAAGAGGAAGCTTTCTTTCTATTAGGCATTTTGGAGACATTGTCTTTTTTTGTTTGCATCGACCATTTGCCTATGGTACTTGGAAACACTCGCATGCCTTATACTTGGCCTTTGTGGCTTCATTTTGACTAGGTCTCTTATAGAAATTCTTTTCGTGATACCTGGTCTTTGTCTCGATTATGACCCATTTCAGTATAACGTTGTTGTTTCTAAGTATCGCACAAAGCAAGCATGTGATTGCTTACATTGATGTCGAGAGGAAAGTTTGTAAGTATGGTGCATGGAAGAGATTGTTTCCATGTTTGGCATTCTATGTTACAAATTTTATAAACTACTTTTAGTTTTAAGTTTGGCGTGTGTGTGTGTGTGACAATGTGGAGAGAGAGAGAGAGAGAGAGAGAGAGAGAGAGAGAGAGAGAGAGAGAGAGAGAGAGAGAGAGAGAGAGAGAGAGAGAGAGAGAGAGAGAGAGAGAGAGAGAGAGAGAGAGAACATTTTGGAAATGGAGAGGGGAAATAGGAGGGAGGAGGAGAAATGGATTATTGAGCTTCTCATGCCGCAAAGTGCGCATGGAATGCTAGTTACTCTTAATGGACAAGTTGAAGCACTATTCTCTACTTCATAAAGTCTTGATTGAAAAGAAAATACATGTAGCTAGTGGATCAATAATAAAAGACACAATTTCTAATGTCATATCCTATATCACATACCTAGAAGTAAGATCACAATACCTTGACCATTACACAACCTTCAAAACAACTCATATTCTTACAAATGACTTATTTCTCGTCCAAGTAACTTGATTTCTATCTAACAATTAGCCCCCAATTTTATTCATAAATAAGCCACCATTTTTACGTTTGTACATAAACATTTTTTCCCACAAAGCTACACATATAAAAAAGAAATGGGCTATGAAATAAACACATGATACCCTACAACACTAGAACATTGAAAATTTACTAATTGGGGATGCCAACAAGGTCATTATTTCCTTGATATTGAGAAATTTTTGTAATCATTTTTGTTTTCAGAAAAATGCCTTACAAATAACTTTTTCCTAATGTGTAGATGGTTGGACAAGGAGATGTAATAAGGAGACTAGGTGCCAATTCTAGTTTGCCTTAACACTTGAGAAATGTGCAAAGTGTGGCATCAACTCCTAGATAATGCACTCCAAAGACTTGAAGTTTCTACAACTCTAAAACTTTGTTGAAGTGGTGGATAGTGACCCTAAAGTCAGTAAGGTAAGATAAGTGTGTGGCCTCAACTTATATTTATAACTCTTGGGAGGAGACTAAATTTTGGAAGACCTATAGAAAGACCACTAGTATAAAAAGTATGATTGTCCACACTTCATAATGGTATGTCAAGCATCCCATAACCTTATTTGATAGGATCGTAGAAGATGTACTTGAAATTGAGCGGTAGAACATGCCTTATGACAAATGGCATAAGGATATACTAGCAGCAAATTCTATGAACCAACCCCTACAATTGATGAAGATGGAGTGTTGCTAGAAGCCATACAAAATGATAAGCTCCATGCAAAAACATTACTTTTCCATACAATGTTCTCTAGTATAAAGACATACTGCTAACATAACGAGGATTTCTAAGAGCTTGATGAAGGATCTTCTTATAGGGAACCTAGTGCAAAAAAATCTATACAATTACTAGGTGACAAGAATCCATGAGGTTGCTTCAAAGCTTCAAGATACAAGAACCAAGAAGTTGTTCTCCTAAGAGAAGGAAATGCATAGAATCTAAAGTTAGAATGATCAACTTTGGTAGTGCATTATTGTAAATGATCAAATATGCCTTAAGTGACCCTCGCGCACCCTCACAAAGCCCAATGTCATTGACAAGTGGAGCAACAATAAAAACCTAGATAAGTACCCCAAAAAAGGCAAGCAAAAGACAAGAAAGAAACAAGGGGAGTCAAGGAAGAAGGAAACAATGAGAAAGAAGGAACATGATAAATCTAGAGGGTTTTGTGGGAAGAATGAAAAAAGTGATCCTTAAGACGAGGCTAAACTTTGAGCAACCTTAGAGCAATCATAGAAAGAATATGAAGTTGCACAGGAACGAAGGGCCAAAGAACATGAATATCATGAGATGATAATCAAAATGTTCCATGAAGAATATATGAGGAAATAAAGAGCTACCTCGCAACAACAATATAAAGAGGAGTTGCATGAAGAATATATGAGGAAATAAAGAGCTACCTCGCAACAACAATATAAAGAGGAGTTGCAATAGGCTAAGGAGTAACAAGTAGGCAATTCACAGAGAAGGTACATAAGGCAATCACATAATCTATTTACAATCCCACCCAAACTCCTTGAAAGGACTTAAAAACAAATAATTTAAGCCTAATGTTCCCATTATGTTTGACTTTGTTATTTCTCAAAATCTCAAGAGAGGGATGTTATCCATCATCACATTCAACTAACTCATTGCCAAGTACTTATGATTAGGAGATGTTTCGAACAAGTTAACAAGGAAGCTTTTGTCCAACCTTGCATGGATAGTAAGGCTTGGAGAGCTAGATAGGTGTTGAGGCCTAAGGATGCATATGGGAAGCAACTTGCACGACTACACAACATCCTCAATGTTAATGACCATGCATGGTTCACCTTTTGCACGATTACATTAAAGGAAAGGGGAAATTTGACACATGTTGTCTTACCCAAGGTGGCATGGGACTTCATATGACTCAATAAATTACATATTGTATAACTTTCTAAAGATGTCAAATGTCAATACCAAGGACTTATATATTACCTACCTTATCTAGCCTTAGGAGTTGGTGGCATCCTTTACTGCCTCCATCAAGAGCTTCACAAATTGTCTAGATCTAACCTCCCTTATCACATGGAACTTCTTGTTACCTTATTGCCCCAAAAGCCCATTTTCTTTGAGAAAGTACCACCATCACTTTTCCTTGATATGAGTAGCCAAACATGGTTAGGTGAAACATTTTTAGCAAAATATTTCTAAAATTTGTTGAGGACATCAGAGAGTATCTGTTGAGAGAGGTTTGCCTCTCTGAAGTATTACATCCACTTCTAGAGGAGGAAATAAAAAGAGGAGAAAAATGAAAGGAAGAAAAAAAGAACAAAATCTCATTTTGTGAAAAGTGATCTAGAATTTACATGATAAATTTTCTTCTATACTAAGCATCTACCCTTGAGTGCCTTTTAAAAAATGGGTGCAAGATGTAGGACAACTTAAGACCTTGTAGTAGGTGTACAATCTATGAATTGGGCTACTCTACCAATGAGCAACAACCCAATTGGTTGGGAGTGTGTGAGAGTTGTGGGAGGTCAAAGGTTCGAAATCCACGATCGGACTACTCCACGATGCTGTACCCTTCTAGGTGCAGCAATGAAGGTGAAAAAGATGGGTGCTAGGCATAAAAAACCACATTACTCATTGAGTTATACACCCTTCTAGGTGCAGCAATTAAGGTGAAAAAGATTGGTGCTAGGCACAAAAAGCCACATTACTCATTGAGTTATGCACCCTCTCCTTCTATATGCATATCCATATCTTTCACCATTCATCACTAGCACCACCGTCAACTGCCATATTCATCCCTCCCATCAATCATCCACCACACCATCATTTGCCTTATTCACACCTTAAATCACCGTTCTTCTTCAGATTGTATTTCTTTTTCAAGATTTTTCCATTCAAGCCTCGTGCTTTCACGAACATTATATCATCAAGTATTGGATGTAAGGACGCTTAACAGGTCGACATGAGTGCAGGTACTGTCCATTCCTTCCATTCCTTATCTGCCTGGCAGTGGTGCCTGATAGTTTCTCACATGATAGTATCGATCGTGTTTTCTTTCTATTGAAACTTCACCAAACAATGCCGAAACGACTAAAGAAATTCTTAACAATATACGCGTGGTGATTCCAAGCAGTTATGATCATTCACCGATAATTTCAGAATAGATTTTGCTCGTAAAATCCATCATGCAGCTCATCCAAAAGCTCATTCATAAGGTCATCCTCAAATTCAGTTTGGTCGTACAGGATAAAAATCCATTCTAGCAGGGGAGCTGCCTTGTAGAAAAAAACAATTCACAAGCTCATCTGCCCTTTCCTTCCATATTACATCGTATCTTCTGTGGTCCATGTTTATGGGCTTACATAATGCCGTAGGAACAGGCAATGGGTGTAACAGCTTCTGCGAATAATGTGCTTGACTCAGACATTGTACTCTGTCTGTGTTTTCCAAAGTATTTCCTTATTGAAGGCAAATAGATATGCCTTTGTGTGATGGGAACATTGGTGAATGCTGGACTCAAACAATGTGCTCTCTCTGGTAATACTTAGTGGATTCTTTGTGACTAATGAATGGAAGATCATTCATATCTGAAATGTTGCCCTAGGATCCAACTTGCACATGAGACACAACATAAGGTGTATCCATCGCTAAGAATATATAGGGAATGGACATCAGACTCACCTCATAGCATAGAACCAAATGGTTTCACCCTCAAGCTCTTGCTGATGAAGAAGTCCTCAGAAGCTCTTGCTGATGAAGAAGAGGCTGTAATCTCCCTAGAATAATGGTTGCCATCAAGGAGACTATTGGAGTTAACTAGAGGAGAAAAAGCAAAGATGATAGTTGGTCCAAGCCTCCCAACAATAAGATGATTCGCCTCACCTAACTTACCTATTACATTTTGCTTTTGATACATGCAACAACAAAAGCTAGACAATGGTTTAAACTAGGTAAGGCAGCATGTGTTGGCTCTCTTCAGTTAAAGGACTTTGTACTAATGATTAGTTGTTCCCGTTAATGTAAGATGCTGGATGGTAGGTAGTTACTAGAGAAGAAAACTAGAATATTGAGCAGCTGTTTGAGAAGAGCAGCAGCAATAGTAGCAGCAGTAAACAGTGAACACAGATCTGGTATTTCTTGGAGATCTTTTGGATAGTAAACTGCAAAGAAATGCTTGAACAGAGATATAGAACTCAAACTGTATGACAAACATAGTGAAAGCAGTAGAACACAAGAAGAAGAGAGTTCAGAGTGATGAATGAATAATCAAGTGGTATGCTAGTATGATACAATGGGCTTCAAACCTCCATGTCTTAGGTGGATTGGGGATGAGGTGAGTTGGTGGAGTTGGAGGCACCAATGAGCTCCGAGAATGTGCTGTACCTCAAATGGACCCCAAAATGCAGCAGGCAGTCTCTAATGATGTCAACTAACTGAAAACACACATCAATGTGGATGAAGACAATGCCACCTAAGGTGGCAATGCCACCTATGTGTAGCAGACTGAAGACAATGCCACCTATGTGTAGCAGACTGAAAACATAGCAGCCACGAACCACGAACCGCAATGTCCTCCTAAAGGGGTGTGAGGGTAGTGGAGAGGTTGGAGAGAAGAGGTGACGGACTGAATGAATCAGCCATGAGGAATGAATGAGAGAGTGGCCTATAAATAGGCATAGTGAGTCTAGGATGGCGCCCCTTTTTGGGGCTGCAAACCCTGAACGCAAATCCTAAATGCAAAACGTAGAAACACAAAAATGCAAACTGCGGGTGAAGGGTTTCTCAACACCCCCTCTCAGGCCCAAAAAGGGGAACAAGAGAAGAGTGAGGTGGAGATGCAATGCTACATGTTGAAGAATGCTTATGCAGTAGGTGCCACTTGGACAGTGTCCCTCGTGGGGAGATTGTTTACTTGCCCAAGCGCCCTAGTACAAAGATGATGAAAACATGCAATGCATAGGAGGTAGAGGATTACTAAGATCCAAGATTTTCACCAGAAAGGGGACTTGCAATAAATAACAGTAGACAGAGTGAATTGGAGAATCCGAAACTCAACCTCAGGAGAGAAGCCACTAACTTCGTGCATCCATGTTGGAAGGAATACGAAAGCCTTGTCACCAAGTCGCGGCTGAACCTCTGAGGTCCCGATCTAGGTGGTACTTGAAGATCTTGGGTATCGGTAGAAGAGATGACTGGTCAAAGACAACCACCCCAAGAAAGTAGAGGATGGGTGAAGAACTTCATGTGGAGTAGGTTCCCCCTCTGAGGTGGGAGGTGGAGGGGCCCCCACTGAAGTCGAAGAAGAAGTAGATGCCCCCGCTAAGGGCAAAGAAATAACATCCCCCTCTGAATCCCCCTTTGAAGTAGATAGGGAATCAAAAAACTCATGAATCACTGACTCTGAAATATCTAATGACGAAGGAAGTGCTGCCGGTCGTGCCGAAGAGGAAGCCGGAAAGCACCTAGAAGTGGCCTCTCGAACTTGAGTGGAAGAGGGTGGAAAAGAAGGAGGCTCAGGATGAGCCAAGGGTGGGGCTCAGAATGAGTAAGAGGTGGGCAACAGTCGCTGTCTCTTAGTGGAGCAGACTGGGTAGTCGAAGAAGAGAAAGGAGTCAAGCAACCATTGTCTCTCGAAGGAATGGACTGACGAGGAGACGGTATCAAATAATCACTGTCTCTCGGTGGAGTGAATTGCAGATTCGTAGGTCGTGGAAGCCACTATACCTGAAAATAAATGGGAGAAAACTGTCTCTGGCATTGCAACGATCTCCAGGAGGTCGTAGCGCCAATCGATCCTCCATGTGCTTGAAAGGACGTAGTGCACATCAGATGTGTCTTATTGCCTTGAGCATAGTACTCTGATAGCCGATGCAGAACATTTTCTGTGGCCCAAAAAGGAAAGGTGGCACAAGGAGTGCCTGGTGGAAGACACATACTCCCGGGGGGTGGGGAGCAAAGGTCGAAGTCGGCAAGCATCAGTGGTGTGTCCGGTGATGCCACGTAGGAGCACCCAATAGTCAGGACATGTGTTGGTAAAGAAGTCATGGATACCAGTGTGCCTTGCTGAAGAAGAAAGAGGTCAGCCACCATGAACCACGAACTGCAATGTCCGCCGCAAGGGTTGTGAGGGTAGTGTGAAGCACGAACTGCAATGTCCGCCTCAAGGGGTGGGAGGGCAGTGGAAGGGTTGGAAGTGAGCTGCGAGTGGGAGGAGGATGCGACCAGCAGTAAGAGGTTGCAACCAGTAGAAAAACGTAGGTGAGGAGAGAGAAAGACTAAAAACGCAGGCAGCAGGTGAGAGAAAGACTAAAAACGCAGGCAGGACAGCCTGTAGGAGAGAGAAAGACTAAAAACGTAGGCAAAAGGTGAGAGAAGGACTAAAAACGTAGGAAAAAACAGCAGCAGCAGTCAATATGCTGAAATCAACTCCGAACAGCGTGTGATAGGCTGGAAACAGGCGCCAGACCATTGTAGATAGCAATGGCCAGCTTGGACCGCGATGTCCTCCGTGTTTGGGGTGTGGTCAGCAAGCTGAAATACCTGAAATCTGCAAAAACGAGATTGTTTTCTGAATGGAGAGTGATCAGCAACAGTTGTTCTGCTGTAAACAGCTGCAAACTGCGGGTGGAAGGCTGGAAACAGGTGCCAGACTGTAGATGACAGCAAGGAACAGCTAAGACTGTGATGTCCTCCGTGTAAGGGTGTGGGCAGCAAGCTGAAAACACCTGAAACTTGCAAAAACGAGATTTTGATGCAGCGGAAGAAGAAGTGGATACTGAACCTGCCACCAGTCTTTGCGTTCATTGGAGTGGAGGATCTTTGCCACTGTTTGAGCAGAACCGGCTCTAATACCATGTCAAAAGATGACGTACCAGCGAAACAATAGGGTTTGCGGGGAGGAACACGGAGTGAACTCGGCAAACATGGAGAAGAGAAGAGAAGAGAGAAGAAACTTTGATGAATGGAATGATGAAGATCTGAATCATGGAGTGAATGTGATACAAGGGACCAAGGGTGCCGTAGCACAAGGAAGATGATGAAGATAGGCACGAACCACGAACCGCAATGTCCTCTTGAAGGGGTGTAAGGGTAGTGGAGAGGTTGGAGAGAAGAGGTGACGGACCGAATGAATCAGCCGTGAGGAATGAATGAGTGGCCTATAAATAGGCATAGTTAGTGTAGGATGGCGCCCCTTTTTGGGGCTGCAAACCCTAAATGCAAAAACGCAAAAACGCAAACTGCGGGTGAAGGGTTTCTCAACAAGGAGAGCTAGACGGGATCGTGTGGATGGCATGCCAATGAGGTAGAAGCAATGTATGGTGTAATTGGAGGCAAGTTCAACTCTTAACGATGTCTCTCTACTCTGCATGCCAATGAGGTAGAAGCAATGTATGGTGTAATTGGAGGCAAGTTCAACTCTTAACGATGTCTCTCTACTCTCCTCTTGATGAGTTCAACATATTTTTCAGTGGCAAGTGCATACATCTTCTTGGTAGGAATACTTGGAAGGATGATAGGAGGGGTTTGTGTTTCAAGGGGTTATTGTGATTCTCTTTGAGCCTCCATGGAGATAGGTGTTAGTGCCCAAGGACGTAGCTCTTGAGGAGGCTGCTTTGGTGATGGTGGATGAGACATCTTCCCTTTTGCATTCTTACTTCTCTTCAAATCCAAGCTTTTATATCAAGGTTGAAGTATCTTTGAGTGTACCTTGCTGTAATATCATGTAAAGAAATGCTTGAGCAAAGATAGAGAAGTCAAAGTTCAAGAAAAACATAGTGAAAGCAGTAGAACTCAAGGTGAAGAGAACTCTAAGTGAAGAATGAGTAATTAGACTATGTTGCTATGATAGAATGGACCTCAAAGCTTTGTATTTTGTGTGGATCAGGGATGAGGCCATTTGGAAGAGGAGTCGAAGACACCGATGATGACCACTTTGAGAGTGTGTTCTACCATGAATTGATCCCTCAACATACCAAGCAGTCTTTGATGATCTCTGAGAGGTGGCGCCAGTTGAGAGTCAGCCCAAACTGCTGAAAATGAGAAAGTGATGACATTAGCTGATCGGATAAGCAGCACGATGACGGGCTACAGTAGGGCAGTCTGCCTAGCAACAAAATGTAGCATGCAGCAGCGTCAGAGATGAGCTGGGAGCAAAATGTCAGAGTGCAGCGGTGCGGAAGCGTAGGACTGAGAGAGAGAGAACGCAGTGAGAGAGAAGAGAGAGAGACAGTGGAAGATGAAGATCTGCTGTATAAAGTGTGCTGTATACAAAGATATGCAGATATATACACGGGCGCAGTGCGCTGGACTGCGTGTCTCCACCTCGACGATGCAACCTGCTGTTCACCTCGAAGTCCGCTGCAGTCTGCACTATCTTCTATTTGAAATCTGCGAACAGAGACGGAATCTGCGCGAGCCTCCAGTCTGTAATCCGCGAGCAGAAGAATGTGGGCAGAAGACTGAAAACTCGGCTATAAATAGCCAAAAATCTGGGCGCCAGAAAATGCAAGTCGGCTGCATTAAATGCAGCCGACTGTACTGCAGCAAGTCGGACTGCCACGTAGCAGTCCGACTGGACTGTGCAGTCCGACCAAGCAATGATCTCTAACACCCCCTCTCAGAGCCTGGGCGGGGCAGAAGCATGAGGGATCTGGAATGTCTCCGAAGTAGAGCTTGGGGAAGTGCCTTCAAAACAAATCTGCAAGACTATCCTCCGTCTTGCAGTACTCCACGGTGATGGTCTCATCTAGAAGCTTCTCTCTGATGAAGTGGTATTGGATCTCTATGTGCTTCGTCCGGGCATGAAAAACAGGATTCCGTGCCAAGGCAATGTAACTCTCATTGTCGCATTGCAGCAAAGTAGGAGGAGTCTGATCCGTAGATACAAGCTCCATCGGTGAAGTAGACCGCCGCGAAGCTTTGTGGGGAATGGTATCCCTATGCTGCTTCCCACGAATGCAGGAGACACATGGCTGCTGGCTCACCACTATATTCGGCAATCCTCGAACAAGCTGTCCACGTGACGCCCTCCGAAGATAATCATAGTTGAGGTGACCAAACCGAGCATACCATAGCTCTGACTGTGTCTGAGAGGTAAGAAGAAGAGTAGAGAGGGTGGTGGAAGACTTCAATTTATAGATGCCGTTCTCCTCATATCCGGATGAGAGAATCTTCCGTGACCCACGATCAAGGACTCGCACCGAATCACTGTCAAACCCCACCAAAAGTCCAAGGGAGCAAATCTTATGAACTGACAGAAGATGATATCCTAAACCTGGTACATGCAAGACCTCTGAGGTATGGATACCACCACGTCCATCTGGAATAAGCTGCATCTCACCCCGTCCTGCAATCGACACTGAAGAGCTATCTCCAATGAGAATCTGCCCACGCGAGGGTCGCAACTGGGCAACACCATTTGATGAAGGAGTCATGTGCCGAGAGGTACCACTGTCAACGATCTGCTCTTGAGCTTGAGGAGCTGTCATCGCAGCATCAGAAGCATTCGGTGTAGAGTCCTCAATGACAGCTAGATGAAGAAATGCAGCTGATGAGGGTGCAGCCGCCGCTCCAGAATCCTTCGTGTCCTTCTTGTTGGTGTCCTTCTTGTCTTTGTCAGGGCAATCCTTCTTCCAATGGCCGAAATATGGCATGTGGATTCTTTGTCCTTGTCCTTGTCCTTCTTTGACTTGTTATCCCCCTTCTTTTTCTTTTGGTCCTTCCCCTTATTCTGAGAGGCTTGACCTGTCAGTGCCTCCGACTTGGAAGCATTCTGTCCCTTTAGTTGTTCCTCTTGGTCCAAGACCATAGGAACCAACTCTTCCCACCGAAGAGTGGACTCCCGCCCCGAAGCAATAAGGGTGGAGTGGAAAGCACCGAATCGTGGCGGCAACTGGGACAAGAGTGTGATCGCCATGTCTTCGGAGAAAATAAGCTTCCTCGCATTCTGAACCTGCATCTGAAGCTGTCTAAGCTTGTTGATGTGCTCCCGCAACGAAGAAGACTTGTTTACGGACAAGGTCCGCATCTGAACCTCCAAAGAAACCTGCTTCATAAGGGTCATCTGGTTATACATCTGATCAAGCTCCAGCCATATCTCCCAAGCCACCGTCAAGTGCTCGATGTGAGCTATCACGGCTGTAGTACAAGACAGAAAAAGAAAGGAACGAATCCTTGCATTCAGTTTGTCCCAGTGAGACTGTGCCTTGGCCAACTCCGCACGAGCATCGGAAGAGAGTTTGGACTCATCTCTCACCGAGGGCCGGTCGATCTCCTCCTGTACAAGCTCCACCAAATCATAGGACTCTAGGATGGCCAACATCATTACGCGCCAGATGCAGTAGTTGTCGCCATCGAGCTTCTGATCTGCGGGAAGAGCCGGTAAGACAGGCACCTTCCGGTCCATAATCGTCTGGAACTCCAAGTCAATCTCGGTAGACATCTTCACCTGTAATGCCTTCACAAACGCAAAAGCAGCCCCCTCTGACTGTGAAGACTCAGCCTGCTAGGGCTCTTCCGCGTCCCAACACTTCTTCACCCGTCGGAGGCAATGAAAAAGCAAAACCTGCACTTGAAAGCTGAAAACTCAAACTTCCTCCTCGTCAAACAGCAGTAAACAGCAGCAAATCCACCACTTGGACTCCTTTCCCGCGCGCCCACGCTCGCTTCAGCCTTGTTCCGAGGCGCAACCCTCTTGCCTGCCCTCAAACGCTGAAAACGCAGCCTTGTGTCGCGATAGAAACTCCTCTTTAGGTTGGTTCTGCACTCGGTCAGCCCTTCAACACTGCTCTGATACCATGTCAGAGTGCAGCGGTGCGGAAGCGTAGGACTGAGAGAGAGAGAATGCAGAGAGAGAGAAGAGAGAGAAAGAGACAGTGGAAGATGAAGATCTGCTGTATAAAGTGTGCTGTATACAAAGATATGCAGATATATACACGGGCGCAGTGCGCTGGACTGCGTGTCTCCACCTCGACGATGCAACCTGCTGTTCACCTCGAAGTCTGCTGCAATCTGCACTGTCTCCTGTCTGAAAACTGCGAACAGAGACGGAATCTGCGCGAGCCTCCAGCCTGTAATCTGCGAGCAGAAGAATGTGGGCAGAAGACTGAAAACTCGGCTATAAATAGCCAAAAATCTGGGTGCCAGAAAATGCAGGTCGGCTGCATTAAATGCAGCCGACTGTACTGCAGCAAGTCGGCAGTCCGACTGTACAGTCCGACCAGGCAATGATCTCTAACTCAAAACACAGCCTGTTCTAAGATGCTGGGTGGCTTGAATCGGCAGCAAAACCTGGGGAATCTGATGCCATACTGCACTTGAGAGACTCTTGGCAATTGGCAATAGTGGACAAGACTAAAAACACAGCTGTAAACTGCTCCTGAACAGGTGGCTTGGCTGGGGAAAAGTGTGAGACGACTGAGCAAGGTATTTTTGGTAATGAAGATGTGTGGGAAGCACTCTAGATTAGGTCGTATGGTTGGTAGACTGCTCAAATAGTTGGGATAGCACCTCGAATAGAGTTATCCATTGGTAGAGGGGTGAACTCAACCTTTCTTCTCAGATAGGGTGGTAGATGACCTGATTCATGAATTGTGTGGTAGGGGGACTTGCTTAAGCTATTGCATTAAACACACACAATAGACACAAGAGGAAGCTCACTCAAGAACCCAAGAAGAGAGATGGAGCCCAAAATATTTTCTTGCTGGTTTTTCTTTCTTTTTCCTCTCACAATACAATATATGCCCAATATAGATAAGATACAATATAATGGAAAGTGACCTACTAATTCAAACGGTGCATAACTTTGGTTACAAAGTGACTTAGTACCAATGCACTAAGGACACTTCAGGGTTAGGGCAACCGAGTCCTATAAATAAGACTCAAGGCCCTATTGTGCACTTTCATTGTGTGTGATTACCACTCTTGGACTCTTGGCCCGTTTGCCGACGTATCCATATACTGGGATGGTGTGGGTTGGTGGTATGGGTTTCCAACCCTTGGGATGTGGTCGTGGTGTTGAGCTAAGAAATGTATTCCATGTTAATTAGCCACTTAAACAACCCTATAACAAGCTTAATTTAATGAAAACCCTAAAACAGGGAGTGGTGCGAGAGAGGTTAATGAAACCCTAATTTGGGAGGGTCCATCCTCATCTATAAATAGACAGGCTACCCCCATTCAATCTCATCTCTTTTGTACAGGTTTCTTACCCTTGTGTATAGATCTTAGCCATTAGTCTCCCACCATGTGGTGGTCCACCCTTCGCAATTGTTGCCATCACCTCGTTTACTTCTCTATTGTGGCCTTTTATTGTTGCGTTTTACTACGTTGTTCTACTGCAACATTTTACTGTTGTGTTTTATTGTTGCGTTTTACTGTAGTGTTCTATTGCGGCGTTTCACTATGCCGTTCTACTGCTATGTTTTGTTGCTTTGCCCACATCATCAGGCATCATCCTGCGCAATCGCCTCAATTTTCTCACTTTGGTGATTAACGTTTGCTGTTCGTCTTACTTCAGTGTTCCGACTAGTAGTCACAGTACTTGGGATCCGTCTCTAGTGGACGTCACTCTGACACACCACTCTGCCCTAGGGCACACTGTATACTCTTACATTCATTTGCGTTATTCATTCACTTCAGAGTTGTGTTCTTTCTATCCCTTCTTCTATTTGTGTTTGAGTTTTGAGTTTTGCTTTCTGTGTTTGTGTTTGTCTCGTTGTGCTTTTGTCGTGGTTGTGCACTCTATGTTTCCTCAGTGCAAACCCTAGCAGTGCCTCCACACTCTTCTTCGCATGGTATCAGAGTTGGTGCTCTTATAAAGAGTATTATGCGGATATTGCGGAGTGCTAGTCTTTGTATGAGAGGCACACAATACGACTTGTAAGCGAATCATAATGTCACAGACACCTTCTCGTGACCCCATAATGTCTTATTAGGCTTCTCCATCATTGGAGGCCTTGAGGAGGCATTATAGACTCGGCGAAGAAGATGGCACTCCATATTCACCCTCACCATCACCCTCTATGTTTACACCCATACCAGATATCCTAGATTTCATTAACCTCATAGAGGAGGAGTACCTACGCAACAAGTATAGGCGAGAAGATATCCCTTCTTCTAGTTTTGCTACTTCTTCCGGGCCGGCCGGTGAGACTGGCCATCTTTCTAATCATGGAGGCAATACAACATTTGGAACGACTAGTGATCCATCTTCATCATCTTGGCTAGGCCTTGTGTCAAGTTTGTACAACCCTTTTGAGTTGTGCGATTCAAAACCCTCTCTTGTTTTGCCTTTTGGTATGCAGGATTTGGATGGTTTAATGTATGTAAATCTTAATAGAGGGGGCTCAAGAAGCATACGTTCATAATCAAGTATATCTACATCTTTTGTTTCATTTGTGCAAGTTAATTACTCTTTTTCTCTCCCTCCCATCCCACCCTCTTCTCTTGAAGCCATATCATACTCATGTCAAAAATCTCGGCTTACATTCCATATCCGCCTCTACCACATTGGGAGTTTGACCTTTTCTCTCCACTTCTAGCACATTCTCATTCTCTATTCCATATTCACATCACGGTGCCTCGTTAGGGGGTATTCCACCTCTTAACACTATCTCCTACCCTTTTCCACAAGCCATTTTGCACTATGGGACTTCGTTACAAGGAATGCCACCCTCTAACATAGTTCCATCTACCTTTCCTCATGTAGACACATCTTTTCCACTTGGGATTACTTTGATGGGCATCCTTCTCACTACCCCCAACTACACACACACCATGACCTCTTAGATGCAGGGATTTCCATCCTTTGCTTATGGTACGCTGTCTCACTTTTCATGGGTTACTCCTACGCAGGGATTTTCATCCTCTACTCCATGTGTCCCTATCCCTCCACCATGGGTTCCTCATGCAGCAGCAATGCCCATGACTAGTCATCCCATGCACACATTTGGATCGATCGTGCACACTTCTCGAATGCCTGGTGGGCACTATGGGACCCATTCTTACGTTTACTTCTTGTGAGAGTACGCAACAGAAGAAGGAACTTGAACATATAGAAAGAGAGAGACAATATATAAGAGAAGAAGAAAAGAAACCTTGCATTGAATAAGGAACACATGGTGAATTCAGAAGGACTTATTAGTCCCTGCACGCAGCCCACATCGTCAGTGAGGGCACCGGATCAAGCTGATGATGAGGCAGCACCGAAGATGGAGGAAGGTGACGGAGTCGGAGTGTGCACCTGCCAAGGAAGTAGGGAAGATGATAATCTAATTGATTGCCAAGTGGAAAATGACAATAAATAGCCAAAAATCCCAATCGGGGGACAAAAATATGTTTGACGATCATTTAATGCTGGTAGGCTTCTTTGAGTCGGAGTTAGAACCTGAAGAACTCTCGTGTCTTTTAGCCTCTGACTTCCCTTTTTTCTGCATCCCCCCTCCGGAACTTGCAACAAAAGCTTTAGTGGAGGTGGATCCACTAGCTACCTCTTTGATGTGCTCGTCATGCTTCAAAACAAGCAGGGCAAGCTCCTCCCATAGAAGCTTCTCATGGGTCCTCGATGTAAGAAGGCTAGTGTAGAAGACATCCAACCGGGGAGATGGCAGGTGAGTCAAAAGAATCATGGCCATATTCTTTGAAGAGATCATCTTGCCAAGGGACGCAAGCTCATCCCTCATGTCCTCCAACCTGTTGATATGATCCTTCATCATGGAAGAAGAATCATCAACAATGAGCATTCGTAATTTTTTCTTGAGAATAATCCGATGGGCAAATGTCTTTTGATGGTATAAAGAAGCAAGCTTTGTTCACACTTCCGTTGCTTTCCGCAATCTGCACACATGCACTAGGGCAAAATCCTGTAAGCTCATAAAGAGGAAAGGTCGAGCTCTTGAGTTGAGCCAATCCCATAAGGCCGCACGATCCATTGATGATCCAATGGTGGGATCCTCCACTTGACGGGGAATAGGGTGGGTAACAAACTCCCAAAGATTGAAGTTATCAAGGATACACTCCACCTTACATGACCAAAGCGAGTAGTTGGAACCATCAAGCAAGCACTTGTATAGAGGGTGCTTTGGAAGGCATATGAAGGCCAGCAGAACGAGCCTTTTGTGAAACATGGAGAGAACAGGGAGGAGAGGGATCTTGTACAAACGGGCTAGGTGACCTTTAGTCGTCATGTGAACTAGCACAAAAATCTCTCCATCTCTTAGATGAAGGAATAGAGACTCCAGAGCTCATCCTCTGAGTTAGCAAAGAATTGGTGATAAGACATCTTTGTATATATTTGCAAAACACCCATAAAAAGTTATGTTTGGCTATGGACAGCCCTGAGACAAGAGGAATCGGCTACATGATACAGAGAGCTCGATGTAGAAGGTTCGTCTGAGGGAGAAAATACAGTTTATTGCTCACGAAGGATGGAGAAGCACTCAAATGCTGATGTGAATGCTGTCACTTGCTCTTGAAGGGTTGCGTTTGATTGCAGAAGGTAGTCGCTTGCTACTAGGAGCTTGCGGTTTCAGCAAATGCAGATGTGGATGGCCTCACAAACTCCGTCGCTCTCAGATATCATGCTCTAATACCATGTGAGAGTGCACAACGGAAGAAGGAACTCGAACACAAAGGAAGAGAGAGACAATCTGCAAGAGAAGAAGAAAAGAAACCTGCACTGAACAAGGAACAAATGTTGAATACAGGAGGACTAATTAGTCCTTGCATGCAGCCCACAACGTCAGTGAGGGCACCAGATCAGGCTGATGATGATGGCAGCACCGAAGACAGGGGAAGATGATACAGTGGTAGTGTGCACTTTCCGAGGAAGGAGGGAAGATAATAATCTTAGTGACTGCCAAGTGGGAAATGGCTAGAAATAGCCAAAAATCCCAAAAACTAGCTGACCTGAAATTTGGGGCCAAAAATATGTCTGATCAGTATTTAATGCTGGTCCGACCAGCATTTAATGCTGGTAAAAATGCTAAAAATGCTCAGAAAAATCCCGGAAAGGGTGGACAATATTCGGCAAGTAAGGCAAGTTGAAGAATGCAGTAATTGCCCTTGGAAATGCACATAAAAACTCGAATGGATGAGAAAATGCATTGACATGCGATAAATTGAGTGATCTAGAATGAGCTACCTCCTCCGTCAAAACAAGTGATAGACAAGTCAAAGCTCCTAAAGTCCTCGTTTGACTCAAACTAAGGCTCATAGACAGGAGATGACAAGGCATGACAAACATGATTGCTAACACTTCTTTCCACCACAATACCCACCCTATCCACCTTATCTGAGCACTATTACTCTTATTGCGTTAGCCAAGAATGCCTTCACGGATAAGACTCGTTTCAACGGGTCGAATTTCACTACTTGGTCGAACTATATGCAGCAATTGCTTGAGTCTCATGGCCTTTGGGACCTTGTTGTTGGTCTTGAGCCTATGCCTGACCCTCATCTAGCCCACCATGATTACATCTGTCTATGGAGAGCTTGCAATGCCATGGCTAATGTCGAGCTTCTGTAGGGTTTGCTTCTTGAGTTTCACTCTCAGTTATAGTACTTCCCTCTTGCATCGGAACGTTGGAGTCATCTCATCGATTGCTATGCGGCCCGAGATCGCACTCTACGTATAAACATTGATTTTGAGCTTTAGGAGTTTTTGATTGAGGAAGGGGATGATATAAAAGCCAAGTTGGTCCAATATCGGCAGCTACTAGTCGAGTTTGCCACTATTGGCGCTACAAAGTTAGATGACAAGTCATGTTCTTCTTGAACAAGTTCCCCAACAAATACTTCCATTTTATCCAACACATTATTCACTGCCTAGATTGTTGACCTTCTATGAGTTTGAGTGTCAATTCTTGTGTTACACGAGGCCTCATGATCAAGTCCATAAGAAGTCCTCCACTCACATCTATTTAGAGGGTTGAGGGTTGGTTGCCTCTTCTTTGGAAGAGAAAACCAATAGTGGCAAGAACTCGAAAGATGCAAAGATAAGCCAAAACAAGTGTGACACCACTTTCTCTGACGGAAACAAAGAAACAGGACCCCCTTGGTAGCAAATTCCTAAGAAAAATAGATTTTGCACTATTGCTAGAGATTAGGCCATGTGGATGAGGAGTGTCGTACCAAGGCCCAAGGTCTTCCTTTTAGAAAACCACAACAGACTACTATGACTACACAATCTAGTGGGGCTACGCTTCCCGCTGTTGCACCATCTGCTCCTTTAGTCCCCATGGTTGCTGGACATGTGGCACACGAATAGCCTTAGCAGCCATTCTACTCTACTCTTGAGGGGTTGACTAATTGATGTGCTAGCATTGATCCTATTGTACTTTACGCATCCATTCCTAGGAACTCCACTGCACCTTCTAGGCCTTCTTTTCCACCTTGTCGTATGCAATGGTGGCCACACACTCAGCCTTTCATTTTCAAGTCTTCTGTTGCATATACACACACACACACACACATTTGCATTATTGCACTTGTTCACTCGGTTCATTTTTCATTTTAGTTTTGTTTTCCTTTTTAGAGCATCTCACTACTGACCTTTGTGATTGCAAATTTTACTCTCTTTTGTAGGCTTCGTTTTCAGTGTAGGGCTAATGTACAGATTTGTCTAGTCTTACTTGGGATGGAGACATGGGATGCACACCGTTCCATTCATGGTTTTATTTTTCTAGGAGTTTTGTTGTTCTACCAGTATGGAGGCTTCCCCAGGATGGTACATCATCTCTCTTGATGCGATCATGGTGGCGACTTCTTCCTTACTTTTTCAGTCGGGATGCTTTTTCTCATCATGGTTCTCAGCACCACACGAAGACCAATATTTCGCTCTTCCTCCTTCGACATCGCCATTCCAGGTTGAGAGGGGGTTCCTACCCTTCATAGTATTCTACAGGTTTTCGTACTTGTCTTCGATATTGGCCTTGCCTTGTTGTACCTTCACCCTTTGCATTGAATGATTTCATCATCTTTGTACTAGGGCGCTTGGGCAAGTGAACCATTTTCCCACGAGGAACATTGTCCAAGTGGCATTTGTTGTATGAGCATTTCATAGCATGTAGCATACTCATTGTGCAGAGTACCAGTAGATGAATCCTAAGCTGTTTTCACCGGTGGTTTGTACACCACACCACCATTACTTCATCGCCATTCCCTCTTTATCGACATTCCCGAGTGGATGGGTAGCTTGTTTGTTTTGTTATGGGTTGGACATAACCATCCTTCTCATTCTCCGGTCTTCTTTGTTGGGATGTAAAGGTCCTTTATTCACCTCCGTGTATTTTACATGTGTATTGTTATGTTGTACATGTGAATGCACCCTTACGGGCCCTAAGTATAAATACATTTTATTCTTTGTGTACCAACACATTGTTGGTACACCCAAATCAGCTCGTACTCTCTCTGACACTCACTCTCACTCACCTGCTCACTTCTCTGCTGCAAATCTTCACGCTTCCGCTACCCGCGCACACCAACAACTGGTGTTAGAGCTTCGGCTAAGGTGCTCGCGCTCCTCGGAGTCCGTGCGAGACATCTCTAGTGTTCGCTCGCGTGAAATCGACAGGTCATTTTTGACCTGGCAGGCGAAGACAGGTCGTGTCTGACCAGCGACAGCTCACACAGGTCGTGTCTGACCAGCGACAGCTCACACAGGTCGTGCCTGACCAGGCGACTGCTCACAGGAGTGCAGGCGACAGTTTCCCTGCAGGCGGCAGGTCACAAAAGTGAAGCGACAGCTGAGGCGACAGTTTTCTTGTAGGCGGCAGGTCAAAATCGTCAGGCGACAGCTCACGCAAACAGGCGGCAGTCAGATTTGACCTGCAAAATCAGGTCACGACAGTTTATTTGATCCTTTGTGTGATTTTTCACACTTACACAAGCCCCGGTTCATGCGCGCAGGCACAGTTTGCAGATTTGTGCAATTTTGAGCCTGGAAATTTGGGGCTTTTCCCAGATGTGATGTTGTTTATGCTTGACAGTGGCATCTGTGTCAGAAATTGCAGACATTGTGCGCATTGACCTCAATCAAATTGGGGATTTTGCCAAATTTGTTGGAATTTTACTCGTCCGAGTAAAATTTCTTGGCATTGGACCAATAAAAATTGGGGCTTTTCATGTATTGATGTAATTTTGCTCAGCTGAGTCAGTTTGGCTGACATTTGCGCACATTTGGACCTGGAAATTTGGGATTTTGTGCAGAATTTGATAAATTTCTGCATTATTTGCCTGTGCAGTGGCTGGTTTATATAAAAACAGCAGAGGATTATTGCTGGTTATGCAAGAATAGCAGTGTATTTGCTGATTTAGTTTTGTGCTCTTGCAGTCATTTACACTTGTACTTGTGATAAAAATGGCTGCAACTTCTTCCAGTTCTGACATTAAGAGTTTGATGGAAATCAAACGGTTTGATGGTCAGGGTTTTGATCTTTGGAAAGATCGTATGTAGGGCATATTGTTAAAGGATTGTGAGGATGCTTTGTAGAAGGATAAACCCACACAAATGTCTGAGGCAGATTGGGCCAAAGTCAATAAAAAGGCTGTGGCTTATATAAACATGGGTGTCACTGATGACATTTTGACAGACATTAAGGGTTTAGACACTGGTCATGCAATATGGGAGAAGTTGAAAACTACCTATGAGATCACCACACCTGTCAATCAGGTGCATTTAATGCGCAAGTTGGTGAATATGCGGTTGGATGAGTCCAAGCCTGCAGCTGAGCACTTGAGTGCATTTACTGGTATTTTAAATCAGCTCAAGGATGCTAATTTGGATTTTGATGATAAGTTGAGGGCGATCTTTTTGATCATGACATTGCCTGACTCTTGGGAGACTTTGGTTGTTTCTCTCAGTAATAACCCCAATCTCACATATGATGGTGTGAGGGGTTTGATCTTGAATGAAGAAATTAGACGTAAGTCTAGTGGAGAAGGCAGCAACTCAGCTTATAATGTTAGAGGCAGGGCTGAAAAGAAAAATGCAAATGCTGGACAGAGAAGCAGGAGCAAGAGCAAAGGAAAAGAAAAGAGTGATGTTACATGCTATCAGTGTGGTCGGAAGGGCCACAAGAAGCCTGATTGCAGGTATTACAAGAAGAAACAAGAGAGAAAGAAGAATGTAGGAGACAAAAAGAAGAAAGAGGAAAAGACAGACGCATCTGAGGCAGACAAAGGCAAGGAAAATGCCAATGTGGCCTCCAGTGTTGTCATAGAGGAGCTCTCGGATGCAGAGGCTGATGTATTATGTGCAGTGGATTATGATGCCCTTGTATGTCACATGCAGGATATGCAGATCACCAAAGCTGATGTGATTGATGCACTTTTGTCAGTTGATGATGGTGTCACTCAGACTTGGATTGTAGACTCTGGTGCCTCTTTTCATGTGACTCCATGCTTGGAGTGCTTTGCTACTTTTGATGCAGGCTGTTATGGCAAGGTTTACCTTGGAAATAATCATGCTTGCAGCATTGATGGGATTGGCACCATACACTTGTCTTTGGATAATGGGCAAGAACTTGTGTTGAAAGATGTCAGATATGTGCCTGGCATCAAGAAGAGTTTACTATCTGTTGGACAGCTTGACTTGCACGGTTATACCACACTGTTTGGTGGTGGTTTGTGGAAATTAAAAAGGGGTTCCATGCTGATTGCTAAAGGAACCAAGAAGGGCACTTTGTATTGTCTGCACTGTAAAGCCTTGAATGGCAAGTTTCTTGCAGTTGCTGAAATTGGCTGTCATTTGGAGTTATGGCATAAGAGATTAGGCCATATGAGCCTGAAAGGACTTGATGTCCTTACCTCTTTGAGGGTTGATGGAAAAGGCTCTAAACTTGATTTTTGTAATGATTGTCAGTTTGGAAAGCAAATGAAAAATTCCTTTTACTCTGGTGTCTCCCGTAAGTCAAATGTCTTGGACTTAGTGCATTCTGATGTATGTAGCATGCCTGTGAAATCGTTGGGTGGTGCTGCATACTTTGCCTCTTTTATTGATGATTGTTCTAGGAAGATTTGGGTTTATTTGTTGAAAAAGAAAAGTGAAGTGTTTGCTGTTTTTAAAATTTTAAAACTTTTCATGCATTCGTGACCACTCAGACAGGTAGAAAGTTGAAATGCTTGAGAACTGATAATGGGGGTGAGTTCACATCTAATGAATTTAAGTCCTTTTGTGACTTGCATGGGATAAAGAGGGAGCTTACAGCCCCTTACAGCCCTTCTTCAAATGGTGTGGCTGAAAGATACAATAGGACTCTATGTGAGAGAGTGCGGTGTATGCTGTCCATTGCTAATCTCCCTCATGAATTTTGGGGAGAGGCACTTAAAACTGCGGTTCACATTTGCAACCGCTCTCCAAACAGGTCCTTAAATAATGGCATCCTTGAGGAGGTTTAGTCTGGCAAACCGGCCTCATATGATCATTTACGAATATTTGGCTGTGATGCTTTTGTGCACGTTAGAAATGAGCTGAGGAATAAACTTGACCCGAAATCCACCAAAGGCATTTTCATGGGCTATGGTGATGAGGGTGAATTTGGCTATAGAGTGTGGCTACCTCAGTCTAAGAAAATTGTTCGCAGCCCGTAATGTTGTGTTTAATGAGGCAAAGTTGTTGAACATAGGTATGACCCCTCTTTGCATTATGTGATGCTTACTGATGAGGGTGAGCCTCTGACATATAAAGAGGCCAAGTCATGCAAATTCAGCAATAAGTGGGAGCTAGCTATGCAGGAAGAGATTAAATTTCTGTATGCTAATGATACTTGGGATCTTGTGTCGTTGCCTAAAGGAAGAAAGCCTCTTCCAAAAAAATGGGTTTACAAAGTAAAGACAGTTGATGGGAAACCCAAGTACAAGGCAAGATCGGTTGCCAAAGGGTATGTACAGAAGGAAGGGATTGACTTCCAGGAGGTCTTCTCACCTGTCATGAAGATGGCCACACTATGTGTGCTTTTTGCTCTCACTGCTGTATTGGATTTAGAGCTGTACCAAATGGATGTGAAAACAACTTTTCTGCATGGTGACATTGATGAGGAGATCTACATGAAACAGCCCGAGGGTTTTGTAGTTCCTGGAAAAGAGCAGTTGGTGTGTAAACTAAAACGCAGCTTATATGGGCTGAATCAAGCACCACGGCAGTGGTACAAAAAGTTTGACACTTTTATGCTCTCTCATGGGTTTACACGCAGCCATGCAGATCATTGTTTGTATATGAAAAAGGATATAGATGGCAGCCCTATCATACTTGTTTTGTATGTGGATGATATATTGCTAGCTGGGAAGAGAAAGACTAGCTTGGATGCTCTCAAAGATCAGCTGAAATCAGCTTTTTCCATGAAAGATTTGGGGAATGCAGAGCATATATTGGGCATGAGGATTCGTAGGGATAGAACGCAGAAATTGCCGTTCTTATCTCAAGAAAAGTACATTGAAAAGGTACTGGACAGATTTAACATGGCTGAAGCTAAGCCTCTCAGAGTACCCTTACCTCCATACCCTAAGCTTAGTAAAGCCAACAGCCCAAAAGATGACATGGAAGCCAATGCTATGAAGGGAGTCCCTTATGCATCAACTTGTGGCTCTCTTATGTATGCTATGGTGGCTACTCGTCTAGACATTGCTCATGCAGTGGGAGTTGTCAGCAGGTTTATGTCAAATCCTGGCAAACCACATTGGGAGGCTGTTAAGTGTATTCTTAGATATCTAAAGAGTACACAAAGAAAATGTGTTTGCTATGGGCAAGGTGCACTTAATCTGCAGGGTTATTGTGATGCAGACATGGCAGGTGACTTAGATAATCGCAGGTCCACTAGCGGGTATGTCTTTACAGTTGCTGGAGGGGCCGTCTCTTGGTGCTCCAGGTTGTAGAACATTGTAGCACTGAGTACTACTGAAGCTGAATACATATCAGCTACTGAAGCTTCTAAGGAAGCTATATGGTTGAGCAGACTCGCAGAGGATCTCAGCGTGTCTATGAGTACTCCAGTGTTGGGATGTGATAGCCAGAGTGCTGTGTATCTGGCTAAAAATGCCATGTATCATTCACGCACAAAGCGTATTGATGTGCGATATCACTTTATCAGACAGATTCTGGAAGATGGTCTCATCACATTGACCAAGATCAAAACACAGGACAACCCTGCAGATGTTCTCACTAAAAGTCTAGGCAAGGCTTAGCATGAGCATTGCATACGACTAGTGGGAGTTGGTTAAAGGTTCACTCCGGACCTTTAAGTGGGATGTTGTTGGGATGTAAAGGTCCTTTATTCACCTCCGTGTATTTTACACGTGTATTGTTATGTTGTACATGTGAATGCACCCTTACGGGCCCTAAGTATAAATACATTTTATTCTTTGTGTACCAACACATTGTTAGTATACCCAAATCAGCTCATACTCTCTCTGACACTCACTCTCACTCACCTGCTCACTTCTATGCTGCAAATCTTTACGCTTTCGCTACCCGCGCATACCAACAACTCACTCTCACTCACCTGCTCACTTCTCTGCTGCAAATCTTCACGCTTCCGCTACCCGCGCACACCAACATTCTTCTCAATGAATCGCAACCATCTCTCACTTAAAAAAAGAAAAACAAAGTTCATTGGAGTTCCATCTGTCTTTGTAGGGCTTGGAAGGCCACTGGGCAGTTGACGAGTATCATTTGTCTGATGCCTTGTCCTCTCTAGGGTGACTACTTGGACTCTCTCTCGCTAAGATAACCATCGTCTTTGTAGTCTTGGCACTGGGTAACCATCGTTCGTTCTTTGTCTGATGCCCTGGCTAGTTTGGGGTGGGACGCTTTGGGAAAACTGGACTGGCCTTCTCTTCTCACCTTGTTTTGGGCCTAAGAGGGAGTGTCGAGCTAAGAAATGCATTCCATGCTGATTAGCCACTTAAATTACCCCAAAACAAGCTTAATTTAATGAAAATCCTAAAATGGGGAGTGGTTTTAGAGAGTTCAATGAAACCCTAAACTAGGAGGGTCCATTCTTATCTATAAATAGACAGGTTGTTCCCATTTAGTCTCATCTCTTCCGTACAGGTTTCTCACCCTTGTGTGTAGATCTCAACCATCAGTCTTCTACCATTTGGCAATTCAGCCTTCATGACTACTGTTATCACCTCGTTTGCTTCTCTACTACGGCGTTTTATTGTATCTTTCTATTGCAGCGTTTCACTACGGCGTTCTATTGCTGCGTTTTATTGTCGCGTTTTATTGTGGTGTTCTACTATGGCGTTTTATTGCGGTGTTCTACTGCTATGTTTTGTTGCTTTGCCCACATCATCAGGCATCATCCTCTGCAGTCGCCTTAGTCTCCTCACGCTTTGGTGATTAACGTTTGGTATTTGTCTCACTCTGTTACTCTGACTGGTGGTCACAACACTTGGGATCTATCTTCGGTGGACGTCACTCTCCGACACACTACTCTACCCTTGGGCATAGTTATACTTTTACATTCATATATAGCATTCATTCACTTCAGAGTTGTGTTCTTTCTATCCCTTCTTTTGTTTATGTTTGTGTTTCTGTGCTTGAGTTTTGAGTTTTGAGTTTTGCGTTTAGGGTTTGAGTTTTGAGTTCTGTGTTAGTGTTTGTCTCGTCGTGCCTCTGTAGTGGTTGTACACTTTGTGTTTCCTCAGTGCAAACCCTAGTAGTGCCTCCACACTCTTCGTCACATGTGGTTCGGAGTACTACTGGCTCCCACGCTGAGTTTGGCTTGAGTTGTGTCTCGTGAGTAGGTTGGATTCTAGGGGGACATTTTAGTAGAGGGTAGGGGCAGAGGGAGAAGGTGGGTGTAGAAGGCGGGGAGATCAGAGGGCAGGGGTAGGGGGCAGGAGGGTAGAGGCTGGGGTGGGAGGTCAGAGGGTGGAGGCTGGGGTGGGAGGGTAGAGGATGGGGGCGGGGGTGGGAGGGCAAAGAGAGAGAGAGAGAGAGAGAGAGAGAGAGAGAGAGAGAGAGAGAGTGAGTGCGCGCGCATGTGTGCGTGTGTGAAGGGAGATGTTAGAATGTTTGCGGCCTAAGGTGAATTGAAATATGCTTTAGCCTTAAGCTGATTTGGAAGTGTGCTTAAGGCTGAAGTTGAGGGTGAGTAAGCTTGCTTGAGACTTCAGGTTGAAATGCAAGATGTGAGAGTGAGAAGTGTGCTTGAGGCTTAAGTTGGCTATTGACTTGAAGTGGCTTGAAGTTGAAATTGAAAGGCTTGAGGCTTGAGGCTTAAGGTGTGAGGTGAGTTGGATTGATGCTTCATGTACATATTTATAGGATTAGAATTAGATTTAGGGTAAAGGTTTGATTTTGTATTTTCTTTTCTAAATATTTTGGTTTACCAATATTCTTGGAGAGAGAGAGAGAGAGAGAGAGAGAGAGAGAGAGAGAGAGAGAGAGAGACCCCCATGATCCTTTTACGAAAAAAAAAAAAGAGACCCCCATGATACCAAAAGTCATGACTTATTTCCAAGGGGAAGTTCAATGTCCTTGACCAAGATCTATCTTAGGTATCCCATTGGTCCACAACTTCTTCTACCAAGGTTTCCCACTATAAAGGCTAGGATTGTTTGTCACCATGACACCTTTAACTTAATCTCATATGTGCGCCTTTTACGTACATAATTGAAGTGTTACAACTTAAGTATCTCACATTAAGTTAAAAATTCACGTCCTCATGACAAGCCCTTCAATCCTTGCAAGCATTGTTGATTGCACTAGTAGTGACAAAGTCACCATTTGCCACTAGAAATCCGTATCGATATTATAGTTAAACATGTACATCCATTGTTTAACCATGCTCATGCCCTTTGTATGTTTGAAATTCTAGTCACTTAAACCAGTTGTGATCCACACATATGAATCATAACCATTGTTAGAACCAAAAGGGATGCATCCACATGCCAAAAATATTTATGTAAAACATATATAAGCTAAAAACCACATGTAACTTATGCAAATGTGCTTCTCTTGTATCGCTTGTAAATGTAAATTGCGTACCATCTATGTGTCTGATATATATTTTCCAAATGTACAGTTCATGGACTCCATACATATTAGCAATCTTGCAAATACATAGTTTTAGAGCCTAGGTGCAAACCATACACATCTATTTACCAAGTCATAGTGACTACTATATTGAATAGTGATACCAATGGTAGAAATATTATCAGTATACAATATCCTAAATGCAAATTCAATATATTCAAGGTCCACTACATGATTGAATTATTGGTCACTATAGGGGAGTGGAGGTGCAATCTCTCTCTTGAGATCACCAATACTCTAGACCCTCTATGCTTTGCTTTTCTCTAATTGAAATACATCAAGGTAAAAATGCATCATTGAGGATAATTTACCAGGTCACCCTTCTCCATCAATTTGCATCCATTCATAGGTGAAACAATCTTGAAATTAGCACATGGAAACTTTCTCTCTTAACTTGTCTCAAAACCTCCACTAGGTTTTAGGCCTTTGTTTCTTTGGATCACATAGATCCTTGAAACTTTTACATTGTTGCAAAAAATGATACATTAGTTGTATCTCGTTCATGACCATCACTATACGAAGCATTTGCACGACCAACATTCATTTCATGAGTCCCAAACACACAAGGTTTAGTAAATGCATTAGCAAATATGCCACTTTGTGCCCCATGCATCATGCCAACATTGCTATATACAAAATTTTGCATTGCACTTGCCATATCTGGATACACTAGGCCTTGCATTCCATGCTTTGCTTGTTGCATACCATAAGAATAGAGGCCATACATGTTGAGATGGCAAGCTCAACACCTGCATATATTGAAGTTGGACCGCCTGGCTAGATAGGTCCGCATGTCTATACTTAGCACATCAGTGGTCATTATGATCCTCACATGGCCATTAACTTATCACTTATTGTATTTAGTTTGTTGCACCTGCCTACAGTTGGCATAGTTATAGCGCTAGTGGATTAGTATAGTCAGTTATGCATTGTTTAACTTACTAGGCCACTTTCCTTTATGTTGTATCTTATCTATACTTTGTGTATATTGTATTGTGTGTGAAAGAAGAAGAATAAAAAACTAGTAAGAAGGCTTCCATCTCTCTTATTGTGTTCTTAAGTGAGCTTCCTCTTGTGTGTAAAGTGTGTGTTCGGTACAACAACTCAAGTAAATCTCCTCACCACGCGATTTGTGACATGGTATTAGAGCGACGCCATTGAGAGAAGTTGGGTTTGAAGTTTGAAATGAAGGAGAAGAAGCAAGGATTCGAGCAAGCAAGCAATGGGTAAGAAGCTTTCTCATTCTTCCACTCTTTCTCTTGGATAGTGCTTGTGAAGGCACTGGAAGCAAGGCAGAGCGAAAATCTCAGATTGCTTTGAGATTTGGTGTGCAAGAAGAGCACTGTATATTTAACAAAAGCTCGGCTTTTGCATTGCTATTTTGGCTATTTGAGGATGTTTCGGGCTCTGTTTTAGACCCGCAAGGTTGCAAAGAATAATTTCAAGGTATACTGAGATTTTGACTGTGTCAATCAATAGTGGGTGCACAGGTTACAGATTTCAAATATATAAGTCTGAGATAATATTCCAAGAAGCAAACATAAGTTTTATCCACAAACAGATTGCAGATTACATGTACTGTTCAGCAATCAGTGAAAAAGACAGCTTGGTGTATTGCTGTACACTTCTTGTGGAAGATTACAAAAGACTTGCTTGCTATATTGTATCCTTTTTGTGATAATGACAGAGAACAATGGAAATCCCATCATTGAGAAAGTGGACAAGAATAATTACCCATCATGGAAGTTCCGTGTAATGAACTTTCCTATTGAAAAAGACCTTGATGTGTTCGTTTTAGGTGAAGAAAAGGAGCCAGAGTTGAGTAACCCTGTGACTGCAGATGAATTAAATGCGTGGAAAGAATGGAATGTAAAGGACAAAAAGGTGATGTATTGGCTATTTGTAATCATTTATAATACTATGTTGGGGCATATTGGAAATGTAAAAACCTCACATAAAGCCTGGACAAATTTTGAGAACATGTTTTTAATAAATACAAAGGTACGAAAGATTCAACTTAAGTAAGAGTTGAATACTTTAAAGAAAGGAGAAATGTTTGTCAATGAGTATGTTTTGAAGATAAGAAGCATTGCAAATGCTTTGGCAGTGATTGATGCAATGCTTGATGATGATGATTCGGTTTCATCTATTTAGTGATTAATATGCAGGGTGAATCATTTGAAAGAAGTGGTGAACAAGTCCAAGCATTCTACTCAAGTTCAAGAAGGGGATGTGGCAGATTCTCTGTAAGAGGCTGTGGTATGGGACGTGTTGGTAATAACCATTAAAACATGTTAAATCAACAATTCGGTGAAATGCAAGTTTCAGGAGGTTGTGGAAACTTTAGAGAAAGGGGAAACTCTAGACAAAGAGGTGAATGGCAAAATAGAGGTTTTGGAAATTTTGGTATTATGTGCTATTGTTGTGGCAAAACAGGTCATATTGCAGCCCATTGTTATGCTAAGAAGGATGATATGCGTGGTGGTAAATTGCAACAAAGAAACTATATATCGACTTCATGATAGAATGAAGATAAAAATGAGCATCTGCTTGTTATACAAATATGATGAATGCTGTTATAGGAAAGGAGACACATGATGATGTATAGTATGCCGATTTAGGTGCATCTAATTATATGACTAGTCATGCTGAATGGTTTGGAGAGATACATGATTTACTCAAATCTAGGTTATGTGTAGACGGTTGATGATTCGTGTCACCCAATTTTATACATTGGAAAGATTCCATTGTCCTTGCATGACGGCCAAACAAAGAGTTTGTCAGATGTATTATATGTGCCATCAATCACAAAGAATTTAGTGTCTGTTGGCTAAATGGTAGAGCAAGGATTGCAGGTTTAATTTAATGCAAAAAGCTGTTTAGTAAAAAACTTTGATGATAAGTGTAGGTTGGTCACGAAGGAAGTAGAGTTGGCTGCATGTTCACTTTAGATGTTGGAATTTTTGCTATGAATGTTGCTATGTATGCTAAAGGAAAAGGAGTGGTTGTAGACATTGAAATATGGCATAAACATATTGGACATGTAAATGTGCAAAGGTTGAAACTAATGTAGTCCAAAGGATTGCTTGCTTTTAGAGTTGCAAAATTTTATAAAGTGCGTGAAGTACGTCAGTTTGGTAAGCAGACAAGACAACTTTTTTCACATGACAGAGATGTGAGTAGAAACATACTTGATATTATACGTATAGATGTTTAGAGGTCTACATAGAACATATCTCTTGGTGGCAGGAAATATTTTGTTACGTTTATTGATTATTCAAGGAGGTTGTGGGTATATTTCATGAAGAAAAAAGAGTAATATATTTGAGTACTTCAAAACTTTCAAGGTTACTGTTGAAACAGAAACATGCTTGAAAGTTAAAGTGCTTGAGATTAGGTGGAGGGACAGAGTACCTCTCTAATGAGTTTAGTGACTTCTTGAGGTATTATGAAATAAAGAGATAGTTTACTTACAGGTATATCCCACAACAAAGTGGAGTTGCAGAAAGAAAAAATAGGCGTATTGCAGAAGTTGCACGGGCATTGATGACTGAAAAGAATATGTCAAAATATTTTTGCTTTGAAGTTGTTCATACTCCTGTCTATGTTATGAACAGAACTCTCAGAGTTGTAGTTTATGGGATGATCCCGGAAGAATGCTTTATAGGCAAGAAGCTTGATATGTTACACTTTAAAGTGTTTGGCTATATTGCATATGTTTATGTGCTAGATGAGCTGCAAAAGAAGCTTGATCCAAAGGCTAAAAAAATGTATTTTTATTGGATACTTTTTATAGCAGAAAGAGTATCGTTGTTATAACCTTGTTACAAGTGAGTTCAGAGTGAGCAAAGATCGTAGGTGAATCTACAAGTGTGGTAAGTAAAGTTAAAGGAAAGAAAAAAGTGTTGGATGGTAATGATGGATATACTAGTCATTTGGGATTTGATGGAGATTCTAGTAGTTTTGAGAGTTTGGATGATGAGCTTGGTATTCCTTCAATCAAGACACTAGGTGTACAGAGAGTACATGGTAATGTAAATGCTTCATTAACTGATCCAATGGTACGTAGGTCTAGCAGGGTTTGATACCTTGCTAAAAGATTTGGTTTTAAAGGTTATGTAACTCACCATTATGTTTATATGGTAAAGGTGATCAAGGATGCTGAACCCACTTGCTTTGAGGATGCTGTTGGTCATACTCATTGGGATGTAGCAATGGATGAGGATGGCTGCATTAGAAGCCAATAAGATTCAGGATCTAGTACCATTATCTAAGGGCAAGAAAGCTATTGATTGTAAGTGGGTTTACAAAATCAAGCATAATGCAAATGGTTTTGTAAGCATGTATAAGGCTAGAGTGGTTGTAAAAGGCTATGCTCAGATCTATGGTATAGATTATGAAGAGACATTCAGTCCAGTTGCTAAAATAACAATTGTTAGATGTGTGATTGCTTTGGTAGCAACCAAAGGTTGGAGTTTACAGTAAATGGATGTCAAGAATGCCTTCTTGTATGGTGAATTGCAAGAAGAGGTGTATATGGAGCAGCCAATAGGTTAGGAGGATTTAGAGCATCTCACATATGTGTGTAAGTTACAGAAAGCGCTCTATGGATTGAAGCAAGTACCTAGAGTATGGTCTAACAAGATCGGAGAGTATCTTGTCAACATTGGCTTTTATGTTTCTGATAGTGACTACTCACTTTATGTGAGAGAGAGATGTAGGCTTGGTTATCATAGTTATCTATGTGGATGACTTGATTATTACAAGTGACAGTGATAGTGGGATTGTTGAAGTTGACTTTTTGAAAAAGAAGTTTGAGATGAAGGATTTCATTGAGCTAAGATACTTTCTTGGTATTAAGATGATCAAATGTGACGATGGTATATGGCTGCCCCAAGGGTAGTTTGAGATGAAGGATTTCGTTGAGCTAAGATACTTTCTTGGTATTAAGGTGATCAAATGTGACGATGGTATATGGCTATCCCAAGGGTAGTATGACTTGGATATGCTATCGAAGAATGGTATGACATCATGTAAGCCTCTTTTAGTGCCATTGGAGCAAAATGTAAAGTTGAGTGCTAATGTTGGGGATGAGATAGAAGACTCTACTACATTCAAGATGATAGTAGAAAGTTTGATTTACATGATTATTACAAGGCTAGACTTCAGCTATGTTGTTGGCATTATCAATCAGTTTATGGAGATGTCTAGAAAGCCTCACTTGGATGCAGTTAAGACACATATTGAGGTATGTGAAGTCCACTTTGCATTATGGACTTTTTTATGAGACAGGTAAGTATATACAAGTGCTTGGATACACAGGTGCAGATTGGGTTGGTAGCATGCCTGACAAAAGATCTACCAACGGATTCATGTTTTCCCCTGGTAGTGCAACAATTACATGGAGCAGCCAAAAGTAATCTACAGTTGCTTTATTGCATACAAAAGTTGAGTATAGAGGTGCTGCTATGGTAGCATGTGAGGTGGTATGGTTGCAAAAGTTATTGGGTGATTTGGATGTGTAGGAAGATGGTCCAGTTGTCATTCACTGTGATAATATGAGAAACATACAACTAGCTAGGAACCTGGTGTTCCATGCTAGGACGAAACATATTGAGGTACATTATCACTTTGTGAGAGAGAAGGTACTTGCAAGAGATTGACTTAGTATATGTCAGTACACAGGATCAAATAGCTAACATTTTCACAAAGGTATTGGATGTAGAGAAGCTTCGAAAGTTTCGAAGCTTACTTGGAGTTGTAGAGATACAATTGAGCTTGAGGGGACGTGTTGAGATGGCAAGCTCAACACGTGCGGACATTGATGATGGATCACTTGGCTAGATGGGTCACTTGGCTAGATGGGTCCGCATGTCTACACTTAGCACATCAATGACCATTATGATCCTCACATGGCCATTGGCTTATCACTCATTATATTCAATTTGTTGCACATACCTACAGTTGGCATAGTTATAGCGCCAGTTGATTAGTATCGTTAGTTATGCATTGTTTGACTTACTAAGCCACTTTCCTTTTTATTGTATCTTATCTATACTTTGTGTACATTGTATTGTGTGTGGAAGAAGAATAAAAAACTAGCAAGCAACGTTTTGGCCTTCATCTCTCTTCTTGTGTTCTTAAGTGAGCTTCCTCTTATGTGTAAAGTGTGTGTTTGGCGTAGTAACTCAAGCAAGTCCCCTCACCACACGATTCGTAATAATACATACCCATAGACGACCCTTGACCAGTCATTGCATGAAAAATAGATTCACCTCGAAGGTATCTTGAGTGTCTCACATTAGCGTGCATGGCTTGCTGTCCAAACCTCATTGGATTGGCACTACTAAGTTGGCCTTGCATTTCTAGTACTTGCCCCATCGACATCATTTGCTTTTGGTCATTACCAACATTGCGTGCATCTTGTGGCTATGGTTGCTATTCTTCGGAACCTCTTGTTGTCACGAAGCTCTAGAAGATGTTTTCTTCTTCTTGCCTTTGCTGTCCTTTGAAGGAGCATTTTAAGAATTGCATAAAATCAAGGATTCTTTGCCAACTGTGAAAGAGATCAGCTGTTGTCCTCAACTATGGCTTAAATTGATCATATTCCTTTTCTTTTTGCTGATCACGAGCATTTTGAGGCCTTGAGGGACCCAGTTCATGGTGAATTTTGAAAGCCTCATTGTCAGCATGGTGCCCATGTTGTGTACTTGCTCCAAGATTAGGCATTGGATTTTCCCCAGTGCTTTGTGGACCTTCAAATTATGAAGCGTCATCATGACTCAAAGCCATTTCACTAGTGCATGATGACATGTTTGTTGATTTGCACCTAGCTGATCAAAATTTTAGCAAAATTCAAATTCATTTGCTTGCATGTAAGTGTGAGAGTGCGCAACGGAAGAAGAACACGAACACAGAGGAGAGGAGAGAGAAAGTAGGGAATGAAGGAAGAAAGTCTGCACTGACTGAGATGAATGCTGAATACACTGAAATGGACAGAGCAGTCCCTGCACGCAGCCCGGAGCGTCAGTGAGGGCACCAGAACAGACTGGAAGCAATGGCAGCACCAATGCCGGAGACGGAGATGACGGAGACAGTGCTGAACCTGCAGAATACAATGCTGGAATGACTGGGGGGGCTGCTATGTATAGCCCCCAGGCCAGTAAACTGGCCGACCTGCCAAATCTGGCCGACCTGGCCAGATTTGGCCGACCAGCCAGATCTGGCCGACTTTGGCCAGATCTGGCCGACCTGCCCAGAAAACTGGGCCGACTGCACAATAACAGCCTAGTATGGGCTGTGTGACTCCCCCAGGCTGTGGACTGATGAAAACAGCCACTAAAGGACTGACAGAGCTCCTCTGTCTCCTGTCAGACTCTGACAGGAGCTCACAACCAGGAGATGACAGACTGAGAATGATAAAGAGCAGGCTAACAGTAAGTGCTTCGAGTCCACCTACTTAAGTAAGTTGACGTATCCTAGCAATGGATCCATGAAACTAGTCTTCCTTCTTGTATAGGGTGGTAGATGAATTAGGTTAACACTAATTACAATAAGTAAATAAACTCACAAGTCTGAAATTCTACAAAATCTTGGACAATCATCACTTGATTGACCCCAAAACTGGTGTTCCTTGCAGTGTTTCTTTAAATTGTCTTGCTTGAATTCATACTACATCTAGATAGGTTGACCTCTCTACAAATTTCAATGCTTTGGACTATCACAAATGACCAGTAGTGAAATGTCCCCTAGGATTCAACCTACACATAACTCACTACGTGAGCCAAACTTATAATAAAAGGTACTGGACATCAGACTCACCTCCTAGCCATAGAGCCAAAGGGCTCACCCTTCGAGTTGGGTAGCTAGCAGCACTCTGGGTCACGATTGCATCCTGAGGGTTGGTGTTCCATACTACCAACCCACACCATCCGAGTGTACGGAAGCATTAGCTAATGGGCCAAGAGTCCAAGAGTGGTGATCACATAATGAATGTGTGCAATAGGGTCTTGATATGAATAGGACTTAGTTGCCCTAACCCCGAAGTGTCCTTAGTGCATTCGCACAAAGTCATTTTATAACCGCCGTGACCAATGCTACTAGCGCCGGTCTGGATGTCTAGGAACATAACACTTCCCCCCTTTATGCATTATTGTTGCCCTTAGTAATATCCTCAGGGATGAAGTGAGAAAGTCGACTCTTCAATGAACGTACTTGTCGACCTAGGCGTGGAGCAATTGTGCAGTTAATTTAATGGAAAATGAATGTGAATGAAGAATTAATTGATGCACAACAATACTCAATAATGAATGAGAAGCAATGCATTAATGAGCGAGAGAGAGTATAATGCTCAAGGTGAGCACACTAAATAATGCCCCACTTATATGCTAATGAGGCACAAAGTGTCTATTTAAAATAAAATGAAATCTTAACGGTTTAACTATTATAGGAAACCCTAAAATAAACCCTAACCCTAGTGTCACTTAGTGCACAGGACACTAGGGGCAACAATTGCATTTAATGACAATTCAAATGTCTAGCAAGCCCCAATCATGGATTAAAGGGCATCAATGCATAGCCCATGAGATGGCCTACAAATCCCCTCCATGAAATGGACAGAATAATCTAGGAAAAATGAAAGAATCCTAGAAAATAAAAAGAAATATAGGGTCATGGTTGCACAATTTCATCTAAGAGGATATAGCAACCTATGATAGTATAGATTATGACAAATCATGGAACAAATGGAATCAAGTTCAAGGCTTGTTGAAAAGCTTGGAACTTTGGTCGAGGAAGAGCCTTTGTGAAAAGATTTGCCAAGTTATCTTTAGTGGGTATGCAAGACAACTTTATTTCTCCAACCGACTTTCGCTCACACGAACATAGTAGTAATGAACTTCTATATGCTTTGTGTGGGCATGGAACGCTCGTTTCTGCACAATGGCCAAAGCACTCTGGTTGTCAGTGTAAATATAAGTGTTGGAGCTGTCTGGTGCATATGAAGATATGCAACTAACTTGTGGAGCCAAACACACTCCACTGTGGTTGTGAATGCTGCTCTATATTCAGCTTCACAACTGGAAGTAGCAACTATAGTTTGTTTCTTGTTGAACCAAGAAACAAAAGATGTACCTAAGAAGAAGTTGTTGCCATTGTGAGAGACATTAGAATTTGAACATTTAGCCCAATCACTGTCAGATATCCATACAAAGAGAGTGAAGAATCATCCTTGTAGAAAAGGCCAAGATCCTAGGTGCCTTTAAGATATTGGAAGACACGCTTCACTGCCTACCAATGAAGTACTAAAGAGCTGTGTATAAATCTGCTCAATTGGGAGACAACAAATTGAAGACTGGGTCTTGTGTGACATAGATAAATAAAGCATCCAATAGTCTATTGATATAAAGTAGTACCAAAGGATCCGCTATCATCATCAGAAGTAAATTTGAAACTAGGCTCCAAGGGAGTATACACGGGCTTGCAATCCTCAATCTGAAAGTCTTGAAGAAGCTATCCAATGTACTTGGATTGTGTCATAATGATGCCCCCCTCAATGGTGGCAAATTGGAATACCCAAATAATAGTGAAGTAGACCAAGATCTGTCATGGCAAATGTTCGTTGTAAATCAGCTTTAAATGCTGCAATTTGACTAGCATTGGTTCAGTGACAAGCGTGCCATCAACATAAAGCACAAGAATAATAAAATTAGATCCTTGATGTCAAATGTAAAGAGTAGCCTCGGTAGGGCTATTTTGAAATCTAAGATGTAATAGATGAGAATGTATGTGGGCATATCGAGCCCGTGGAGCTTCCTTTAAACCATACAAAGCCTTCTTGAGACGATAGACTTTGTGCTCAAAGCCTTCAATTGCAAATCTTGGAGGCTGAGAAACATATACCTCTTCAGTGAGACATCCATGGAGAAATGCTATCTTGATGTCCGGTTCATGCACCTCCCTCATGCACCTCCCAATGAAAGTAGGCAGCAAGGGCAATAATACTCTTAATGGTAGTAATGCGAGAGGTAGGGGAAAAAGTCTCCTCAAAGTTGATTCCTTTCTATTGTTAGAAGTGGATGCAGTGATGGAAGAGTGCGGAAAATTGCTGTAATAGATTGTTGTATACAAGAGAGAAAGAAAAGAGAAAGAGAAACATTGCAAAAGAAAAGAACACTGGACAAGGAAATCAGAAGCAAAGAGATACTCGGGAAATGGAATCCATATACCAAGATATGAGACAATACAGAATCAATGTGAGTCACCGGCTGTGAAGGCATTGACACTTGCTCCTCTTCCTCCACCAGAACCAATCAAGTGATGAATGATTATAATAATGAACGTGGAGGAGAAGCTTGAATAAATAGGCAAAAATAATGCTATAAATCATGTCAGGTCGGCCAGCAATAAATGCTAAAATGATCATCATAAAACAAGAAAAATGTCTAAATAATCAGGATAATACCTTGGTGCCCTAGCCCACTGAATTACATGTTCAGACTCAGCCATGAACTGACATATTTGCTAACACCCTCTCTTAGATCATGGGTGATATGATACAATACAATATACAGTGATAATGTCCCATCATAGTACATATAACAAGGATCACCATAGTAGAACCATGGATATCCAAGGAGTGGGTGCGCAAGCCACCACCAAGGTGCCTCAAAGAGAACCTAATGTCGATGTTGATCGTATCAGCTCTTGAAAATAGAGAAGAATCATAGCAGCTCTCAATATTTGTTAACATTGTCTCGCAATTCTAAAGAAATACTCAGACACATCCTGCCCGTTCCCTGGTTTTGGCCGTCCCCGTCCCATGTTTCTATGACTTGAACCGAGCAGAGAGCAGAAACAGTAGTCAATCTTGGAGGGGGGAGAGTAACAAACATCACTATGGCATAGCTAAATACCATTGTGCTGAAGGGTTGGACAAGGGGATGGTTGCATGATGCAAGTGACAACCAAGCGGTGAGCCAGATTTGCAGCTGGGGAGTGGCAGGCCCATGCCAAGGCAGCCCCAGGCAGGCAGCCAGGTGATAGGTGGGCAGCATAGGCAGCAGACAAGTGCGATGTGGCATAGGTGGGCAGTCCAGTCCAGCCAGAAAGCAGACTGGTCAGGTCTGCTGGTGGGATGAGTGGGTCACTATCTGGTTGCTCCTGTTAAATAGGGGGCAACCACCTTGCATGTGTTTGATTTGTTGTGATATCATGCTGGTAAACCACTGCCACTTTGAATCTTAGATGAGAGTTATTTTCCTGGGAAAATTAAATTCTCTTGCAAGTATAAGTCAAAGGTTGAAGTGAAATGCAAAAATATATGATCTGCTGTGAGTTACAGCTGATCCTGATTGTGTATGTGTAGGCAGGTTATATATTTCCATGTTGTTTTGGGGTGCATGAGCTGCATTTTTTGGCCCTAGTTTTTACTCAAGATCATATCAAGAGCAACAAAGAAAGTCAGATGAATTCAGGGTGTCATTTGAGTTTAAGATTCTTGAAAAACTGTGCAACTTGAGATTTTTACTGTTTTCAAGTGAGTACTTACACATGTCTTATGCTAAAAGCAATAAGTCTTTCCACAGGCAGCGGGATATGATGGCTTTACCATCTGGGAAACATTTTGATCTTGGTAATGGGTCAGACCTGCTTTACTTTGAGAAGTTCCTGGGTGTAAAAGAAGCATGTACATACTTGGAAAAATTAGACAAGGAGATCCCGTGGGTCCGGCCAACTTTAAGTATTTATGGGCGAAAATGTGAACAAGTTAGCACTTAAAGTTTCATTCACATTTTTGAGTTCAGGAAATGGTTTTAGATACAAAATGCTGATGATCTTATATTATGCAGCCAAGGGAAACATGCTATGTGGCGGATGAAGGGCTGCCAATGTATAAATACAGTGGTTATCAGCCTATTGTTTACAAGTGGGATGACTTTCCAGCTTTGAAATCCATTGCAGATGCTGTAGGTTCAAACACATTGTGATTTCTTATCCATTATTGATGCCTACAAATGTAACATCATTAAACTCTCGGCTGATAGCAAACTTCCTCAATTTTCAGGTGCATAATGTATTACCTGGATGCAGTTTTAACAGTGTCTTGATCAATAGGTATGCTAATGGCAATGATTATGCTGCATGGCACTCCGATGATGAGAAGGTTTATGGTTCAGCTCCAACCATTGCTTCAGTGACATTAGGAGTAGAGAGAGAATTTTTGTTAAGAAGAAAAAGATGCAATAAAGCAGTCCTGAATGATGCGCAGGAACACATGTCCGGTGCAAAACCGACACAGACTACATGCCCCCAGAGTAGCAAAGAGACTGTAAATGCTTTAGATGTGCTGATGAACAAAGCCCAGCTCTGTCCAAATGAATCAAAGAGGAAGCGGTGCACCAGTAGGGTTGCAGAGAAATCAGTGAATGATTTGCATTCTTTCAACTTGAAGAATGGCTCTCTGCTTGTAATGAGGGGCTACACTCAGCGTGATTGGGAGCACTCAGTTCCCAAGCGTAAAAAGATTCATGGATTGCGCATCAATCTCACATTTCGGCATATCATTTGTGGAAGGTGAAGGACATGAGTGAATGGATCTCAATCTATGACATAGTGAGCTCCATGGCAGCGATTGTGGCTGGCTTAAGCCGCCTGCTTCTGGCCAATAGGACTGTTTGGCAGAAATCATGCGTGACATGCCTGCATATTGGTTGTAAAGTTTGCACACGAGATTTAGTAGAATTTAAACGATTTATTTGTTGATGAGCACATCATGTACTGTTCTTACAAAATGTTTTCTGAGTACACATCTTATCTGTAGGGTACGTATGAATAGAGATTGTACTTTGTCATGGAGATCTTTAGGTGTACTTTTCTTCTCAGAGCAACATGCAAGACATCCATCCTTCTTCACAAGTGAATAAGCGCACAAACTGATCAGCTACAAGGCTTCTGCAACACGTCAACATATTTGGAGTATTACACTGCAAACCGCTTCTTGGAGGAAGAGGACTACATATTAACATATTTGGAGTGTTGCACTGCAAACCACTCATTGAAGGAAGAGGAACACTTTTGAATTGTGCACTGTGTTGGCTATCATAGTCATTTGCATTCTACCGATCAATTTATCTGCAGCTCTGATAATCGTGTTTAATGTTTCATGAAATTGTGGTGGAGAAGTTTGATGCTGAAAAACTTTCATGTGTGGCATATTCAAGGAATGTTTCATGAAATTGTGGTGGAGAAGTTTGATGCTGAAAAACTTTCATGTGGCAAGGAATGTTTATGCTTATAAACATAGGTCTTGGGCAGAAAATGAAATATCTTCAATAAATAAAGTAAAAAGCAATTGCCTGAACATTTGAGAGAAACCAGCAGTGTGTAAACCAATTGGTAAAGAGTGTGGGTGCATTTAAGGTCTTCAGTCACAAGCCCTGGGGGTAGCTCAAGCTTGGCCTATATTTATGATATTGTATTACAAACAAAAACAATCGAGTATTGAGTTTGTCACATCACTATATTTTGTGCACCAAACCATGCTTCTTTTAGTGCTACAATTTAGTTCTCTCTTTTTTCCCCTCCCCCTCCCCCTCTCTCTCTACAAACCTGCAAACCTGCATAGAAGACCCTTAACCTTGAAACCAATACTTAAAAGATTGCAAATCACATAACCATAGTTTGACACTGGGCTTTTGTGTGCGTGCATGTACACCCACCTGCATGTGTGTGTGCGGACACCCCCCCTTGTAATAATATTCTCGGACTGAGCATAAACGGAGCCATTGGTAAACATCGACTACTGTACAAAAACTTATCTTGTGTTGCTAAGCTAAAGCTTTGCCTTTTGTACCTCCACACAAACTACTTGCATTGTATCATGTTATTTGGCATCGAGAAGGTTTTGATGAAATGCAAAGCATGGATACCTAGGAAAGAAAAACCCATTGATGGTCTACTAGGGCTTTCATTTTTCTACCATAAACTTGCCAGCTGAATATAAGAATTACTAGTGACATTTTACCAGCTATTTAGTGGGCTGGAGGATACTGTTACTGCCATTACTATCATCAGCTTTCCACCTATTTCCTTCAGTTTTGCTTGGTAAAGGTTGAGACCACATCGCTGGCCTGGATGTGTGGAGTTTTGAGTTCCAACTGGCACCAATTTTGTCATAGCTGCCTTTGTCATGCTTTCGCTAACTATTGCAGAATCTCATCAATTGTAATATTTTGTTTGAATGCCGCCTGGTGGTAAAAGGACGTGGGACTATGTCAATGTGTGGTTTGAAACTCCCCATGTATACCACCTACTGCTGTGTATATCTTTGAATATGCAATGTTGCTGTTAATGCTCCACAAGCCACTAACTATGGTAGCATTGATCATAATAAACCGAAATGGCTAGGGTGCATACACAACGCTCGCTCACCCCTACCTTCCAGTTGTGATTGCTTGGGACGTGCTCCTCAATCGCCCCACATGGTAATGACGACGAGCACGCAGATGTTCTGCTCCAATTGATGATGGCATATTGGAACCTCGATGTCTAGTTGAGCTGCTAACCCGGTGGTGAGGTATTTCATGAGCGACTGGGCTTACACTAGTTGCTAGTTGTCACCCATCTTGTGCCGGGTGCATTGTTTCTGCGTTGTAGTATCATGCTACTTTGTGTGGCCAGACGGATACTGCTGCCCACCGCTATAGCTAGCCCTTGCTCCCAACCTGTAGCCGCATGCATTGTACACGCTCCTCCCTCGCCATTTAGCAAATTGATTAACGACAGCTAATTCGACGTGCTGCTCATGCCAAAGTTGGCAGTGGACATGTACCAGGCTTGGTAGATCTACTAGTCGTATCCTAAGAGATGGGGGATGCATCACCCTCCCATGGGCATGTGGGCGTGTTGCCCTGGAGGCATTAATTTTGAAAGTCCAACTTCCACCCCTACATTACAGAGAATTGATGCTAGTACTACGCGTGCATAGTTTGGTAAATTTTCTTAGGGCTTACAAGTTATGATGCCTGTGACTCGAGCTTTAGTCATGTTGTCCATATGGTCCCGAAAGACTAATGTGTTTTGCTGAGGGCAATGCTAACTTTGGTATTCTATCAAGTTGTAATAACTTTGATTGAAACTTTTGCCAAGGAGTTCTCTCATGGTTTGCAAGTTGTGATAATTGTAATTGGAGCTCTAGGCATGCTGCCCATATGGTCCCAAAGGACTAATGTTTTTGCTAAAGGCAAGGCTAACTTTGGTCTCCTATCAAAGATCCCTTGACTACACTAACGATGGCATGCCCAATATGTAACTCCTATTGCTAAGCAACTGTATACTTGTCTTTGGCATTTGGCTAGAAGTACTCCCATACGTTTTCACTAATGGCCATGCTTAACCTTTATTTGTTATCTAAAGATTCTCACTACTCTAATGATGATAGGTCCACACTGTATTCCCTATCACTAGTACCTCTATACTTGGCTTTGACATTTTATGAGAAATGACCACCTTGGTTTGAAATGTTACTCGCATCACAACTTGTAGGGCATGGGAATTGGGTGGTCCTTAAAACACCTATACTCGACAACCTTCTCTATGGCATTGATGATGCAAATAAGGTAAAAAGGTTGAGTTGGCTAAATGTATGATGCAAATGACACAAGCAAGGTATTTCATTGGATACGGTGAAAGGGATGGCAATGAGGTTTCATCCCCAACACATGCAACACAAGTTTTCTTGCATTAGTCCTTACTAATCACCTGTTGAGCCATGCACAACCCTTCCATATAGTTTTACATACAATGTTTGTTTGAAAGCTATGGTTAATTGATATTGTTCTTTTAGGGGTCTTGACTCTTGGCCTGGCCAGAAAACACTTGTTGATGCTTATCGACTACTTGGAATGATACATTGATGTCTATCGTTTTGATGCCACATGCTTGGCCATGCTCCCAGAATGGTTTGGGTTTCAATTGAGCTCACTTTTGCTCAGTCTTGATTGCCATTTTACTTCTTGTACTACATACAATGGATATCAATCTTTTAGTAGGGACAGTCTATGCCTAATGCTCTTTCATGCTATTTGGGCATTCTATCAGATGTATTGGTGCATGACATTGAAGCTCTATGTTTGGTTATGCTACTGAATGCATTTGAGCTTATGACATTTGACATTGGTTGTCAATTACTTCATTGGATGCTTCAGAGATCTATGACCTTATGGGCTTGAAGCTTTATTTGGTATTATGCTCCTAGCTATGTACTTGATGTATTTTGGATGCTTGGATGCCACTCACATGAGGATTCGAGCTTTGTTTGCTCACGTGTGGCATTTGACTTTTGTTCCAGTGGGAGCCACTTTCTTGATACTTGAATGTTACATTGAGCTTTGGATTTTATTTGCAGTTGAGCTTGAGCTACTTCAACTTTTGCTTCTGAGCTGTAGGTTGTTTTGTATCAGTGATTGCCCCTGTTTGCATTGATTTCTTACTAATGTCCTCATTTTTAGCATACTATAATTGTAGATTCTTGTATTATTTCTGAGAGCAGTCCCCTCCATTTGATGCTATTTTGGTTCTAGTTTGTGGACAATATATTATTTGTTCTTACCTCTTGTTTCCAGCTTGTTTTGGTAGTGGTTTTAGGGCTTTTTGCATGTATTACATCGGACTGTTTGGTCTGTAGTAATGTGCCTCTTTTTCCTATAGTATGGCTAGTCATTCAAATGACAATGCCATCTTTAATATTGAAAAGTTGGATGATAGTAATTATGGCTATTGGAAGACCCAAATTTGGTAGGTTTTGATGTAGAAATATCAAATTAGACTGATTAAATGCAAGAGCATTAAGCTTGAAGGTCAAGATCAAGATGTATGGGCCTTGGACACTAGTTGGATACACGGATGTAGATTGGGCAGGATGCTCATACAGTCTTAGCTATATCCAGCTGTATTAGCAAGTGTGGGACATTAAATAAGTCGGGTACTTTAGGCTATGTGTGAATGGTCTGTAGACCTTAGAGTGTTGTATTCACTTTGATATATGTGTTATGGAATAATATGAAAAAGTAGAGATGAGAGCATACAGCTCTTCTCTGTTGCTCCAACCATTCTCTCTGTCTCTCTCTCAACAATTATGTTCTTTACTTCATAGAATTAATCAAAATACCGCAAAGACACAATAGAATACACCACTATGAATGGAAATAATCACATAGCATTCTTTTTCAAAGGTTCCATAGCTTTCTCTCATAATCTCTCACTCATAGATACATTGTTTTGCATAGATTTTGCCATCTCTCACACACACTCTCTCATACATACTCTCTCTCAATTATACAATGAGATAATCAAGAATAATAATTCATAACCCCTATTAGGTCCTGGATACCCCTCCCAAGAGGTATGTCTGATATGAAAGGTCACCAGAGCCACTATAGTATCTCTTCATAGCTCATCAGTGTCACTGTCACTTCAGTCTTTTCTTCAAGTCTTCAACAGCTACTTCTTCTAGTTCTTCGAGCTAATTTGAACTTATATTCATTTATTCCCAAGATTGGTAAACTTTACCAAGCTACACATTCATCCATCATCACACTTACAGAGGTATATAGAACAGAATAGAAATAGATGCTCTATAAAAGCTCAATATAGGGTTTAGAGAACCATATAGAAGGTCATCAGAAAGCCTTGAGGTTACTTAAATCATTCAAAACCATCAAGAATCAACAAATAAGCCTTCAAACACTTTAAAACTTTATCAATCCTTATTCTAACAACTCATATAGAAGGAAACAAAGAAAAATAGAAGGTCAACAGACTCAAACAAGCCCAATCACACATTAACAGAGCATCAACAGAACATGTCAAAACATCATATTATCTCCATTATAAAATATCATGAGGTTCTCAAACCTAATCAACCTCATCCAAAACACTCCAAAACACTTTCAAAAAAACTAATCATAATTCAAAATCCATAAAAAATCAACCATTCAGTCCACAAAAACAACAAAAATAAAATCATGTCACAACATATCCCCACACTTAATCAGGGAGTGTCCTTGCGACCTAGGAAAAAGAGAATATAAGTTCAAAGTATAGCTCATATCTCGATCTTCTTTAGCTTCTTCAAAAAATACCATTCAAACACGATCCTAACTTATAACTTGTATCTAATAAAGAATTGTAACAAAAGGAAAACATCATTATCCATTATCTCAACTTTAAAAAATCTGACAAATTGTTAAAGGATATAAGAGGTTATGCATCTTTAGCATCTTGAGCTATCCATTTAGTATCATCATCACCACGAATCTTCCAAAAAGACATCTTCTTGAATAGTGTTGAATCTCCAATCACCACGATTCCATCATACAACAAAATAACCATCACACACACACTTACACGAAACAACCATTCACATAAAACAACCATATGAATGGCACCTCCAAAAGAGAGCATTATGAATCATCAAAAGTTACATTCATGGGTATCAATGAAGATCCCTTTTGAAGGCTTGATGATTACGGAAGCAATCCATAGAGAAAGATTCGTCTACAAAAGTTTTGAGAGAAATTTGAAAAAATTGCAAACAACACATCCTCTCCACTAAGACAAGGTATTTGCTAAACAAACAAAGAGCATGAAAGTACAAGATATCCAATTGTTGAGGATCAATAGTCACATTCACATTCATACACAACTTTGGTATCGACTTCTGATCATTATGTAAATGCCTACGCATATGATACCAGACAAAGTGAGCAGTCAATCTCACTGAAGGATTTGAAGACTGTGAATACTACTGAGCAAAATAAAGATAGCTTTGGAAAGCTTGACTAGTAGTCGTCCATTCTCTTGGAATTAATGGCTAGTTGATCTGCGGTCCAATAAGTGAATCACCTACACTCCATCGTCGTTTTCTAGGAATTTTTTGATCAAAACCTGCATATCCATACCCACTAACCAATTGAGAGGGATGAGGGATAGAAGTAGTAGGAGAGGGAAGAGGAACCATGGAAAGAGGATGAAGGGATGGATAAGCAAAATCATAAAAGGAAGAATGTGCTAAAGAGGGATTAGTTGAGAACTTAGGAGAATCTGTTAAAAAGGATGTTAATAAATATGCTGGAAAAGTGGAAGGAATAGTTATGGATGGGGAAGGACAAGACGAAGGAGGGGACAATACTCGATTCTCAATAAAAGAACACTGAGTGAAAATAGGAATTTAAGGAGCACCTTGAGGTTGAAAAAGAAGAGATAAGATAACTGGTGAGTTAGATTTATAAAGGGAAAGATAAACGTCATATCTATGGGCCATCTACTGATAATAAGGTAAGCTAGGAACTGATGGACCTAAGACGAATCGAGGATGGTAAGCATCAAAGAAAGATGAATCGAAAGGAGGTTGTTTTGGCGGACTAAGAGGTCCACCCTTAGTTGGTTAGTGTTCTGCACATAAATAGAGGCTTTGTTTTGTCATTGATTCAGGATCACAAAGTCAATCAATGTATGCCAAGAGGTTTCAAGGCAATCCACCACTTTAGAGAAATAGGCTTGAAACATTTGATCAATTTGCAACTCCAAATATCCGACATATAATGTAGCTTGTAATACCACATCCCCTACATACCAAGCTAAATCTTCATAATCTAGAATCAATAAATCACCTCTCAAATACATATAAGACATCAACATAGTGTCTATAGTCATAGAGTCTTCAATAACCATTCTAGCCACTTTAATTAATAAATCAGCAGACAAACGTCCACCCCAACCATCCTTTGGAAGAGGCAAATCCATTGTTGAAAGCTTGATATAGAAGGCTAGCTTGTGTTGTTGTTAATGAACAAAGAAAGAGTGATCCGAAGGAACAAACTCCTGAAACTGCTCAAATGAAAACTATAATAAATCCATTCTGGACTGAAGTCTTTCCACCTTAGATTGGAACAAAGGCCATAAGGTAGAATTCCTTTGAAGGATCACAAAATCCACAAGGGATAAGGAAGGAATTGCCTGTACAATAGGACTTTGTAAAGTAGAACGGGACTAAGCCAATTGTTCCTTAAGTTGTTGAATCTAAATATTGCTTTGTTTTAGGGTGGTATGCAAACAAAAAATCTCCAGATTTAATTGTAAGTTCATTTTACAATTGAATTATCAAAGGGTGAATTTTTTATTAGGTAATAAACCTTAATAAAGAACAACGATTTATTTTATCAATTAAAAATTTATTAGGTTGACGGTGCTTATTAATGTGCCCAACTTTGGGTCTCTAAATACAAGTTTGTTTTTATAAATTAATGTGTGTTGCACTTTTTGTTTAGCACGTGCACTTATGACAGTGGGTTGATTTTATTACAAATTAATAAGTGTGTTTGGTACACGAAGCGTTGCTTTGTGAATGATTGGTTCTTTTAAATTAATTAAAAAGTGTGTTTAATGCGAATGCGCGTGGAAAATATGATCAATTGGTTTGTTTTTAAATAATTATTTATGATGTTTGTGCAAAAAGAAAGAAAAATAATGGAATACTTGGAGGAGGGTGTGTATGCAAGTACAATTTGAATGAGCTATCAGTAAACTGAGATGATGCAACCATAATAGAATCTAACAAGAAAATTCGACGAGCTAAAAAAGTTTGTCAACATAAGCGAAACAAACTAAACATCGTAACAAATAATTTTCAATAAATTGTGATATGTTTTTTGTCATGTTTTTATTCAATTATATCCATGAAATGTATTGAATTTGTTTGTACTATGTATGTTTCGATGTATTGTTAATTTGAATTTTTTCTATGAATTTTTCTTTTTTCTTAATTGATTTTGATATGGATGTGTGATTAATATTTTTTTTGTTCATTTAGCAATGTAGGCTGAAAGCTAAGCACAAAAGTCCAATAGATTTTTTAGAATTGTCCAAACTTGATCTAGCCATTTTTTGGGGTTGGGTTTTTTTTTTCCATTTTTAATAATTGTTTATTATTAAATTAATTTATTACCAATCAATTTTGATAATTTCAGCATATGTGAATGATCCAAAAATGTAAAGGAAAATTACTATGGGTTTTTGGAGTTTTTGGGAATTTTTCTTAATTGGTAAACAAAATTTCAAGCATTTTTGGGTAGACTTTCATGAATTTGAAGGTTTTAAATTGTTTTCTAAATTGTTTGTTGGCATTTTCAATTGAGAAAGATTTGGAAAAATTTTTAAAAGTTTAAAATTGTATTAAATTTTTTTAAAAGATTTTTTTCATATTTATTTGGAATTTTAATGGGTTTTTGTAATGTTTAGTGTGTTTTTTAGTGTTTTTCAATTTGGAAAGATTAAAAAATTCAAAAAAGTGTACTAAAAAATGGGTTGCGTATTAGCTGCATGTGAACATCGGCAAGTGTGCCACCCCATGGAAAAAACTTGCACACGCGTTCGCGCATGTAAACGACCGCAATCATGAACACGCATATCAAGGTCTGAAAACCCACACACATGAACAACACCTTAAAGGGGAGGACACATGCGAAGGATATGGAAAAATAGATGGTCATGCATAGAAGAATAAAGGATATGGGCGGTGGGGTCCAAAAACAAAAGGTGGGGATAGGGGGAAAGTGGGTGTGGTTGTGGTGTCGGGATTGAGTTATGTATTGATTTATTTATGTCGTTTTTGGTTTTGGGTGTTGATTTTTTTAAATTTTTTATTTTTGAAGCAAACCTTCCATGATTAAATTTGTATACCATTTATTTATGATGGATGTGGATGTGGCTCCCGCATGTGTAAGGGTGTATTTTAGTGCTTTTGCAACAAAACGAATATTCTTTTCTTTACAAAAACTAAAAATGTGACATATGCATAGACATCTTTGTGCCTTGTTTTTATGCTTCTTTTGGTGTCTTCATTTCCTCCTACACTGAAATGTGAAGTGTCCTTGCGAACCATGTTAAAGAAGACACTATCTAACACAAAACACTTCCAAAATTGTTAGTAAAACAACATCAATGATGAGGATGAAGCCTAGCCATGGTAGGGTACGAGACTTCAAAGCCATGACCACCAGAGTAAGAAAACCCTTGCCTCCATCATACTCCCAAACTGAAAAACTAGCATACTTGTTGAAGGATAGGGTTTTGTCATCAATAAGGGATCATAAGCACAATGGCTCCATCCCAATGAAGAAAGAAGAATGGCTCCCTCTAGGAGTGTGATTTAGGAGATGCCAAATACCAAATGGAGGTCTCCTAATAATGGGTAGGACGAAAAAGGAGAGCATAAGGGTATACTTGTGTAAAAAAGATTCTTTTTTATGGATTGATGTTGAATGTTATTTGTTTAAATGGTTTTCTTCTTAGGATATTGTGGCTTCTATTGTGTCTCTCTTTGTTTAGAAGATGAGAGAAATGTAATATTGTCCACTATGTCATGTTAGAATTGGGTAGGACGTGAGAGGGAATTGTGGGAGTAAGCTTTGACTTTAGAGTATCCATCTTAAATGGTTATTTTTAACTATATCTTCTTAGGGTCCACCTATGTCCCATTGCTATTTAGAGGTTGAGGTAGATAGGAAGATGCATTGGGTGAATGAAGGACTAAATTTGCAAAAGAATGTGAGACACTTTAGAGGACAAAGGATGAAGCATGGGAACGTGGTCAGACTTTAAAGGTCATAATTTTGTCTAAATCCTTCCATAATAAATTTTAAATGGTTAATTAAACTTAAAAGTGATTTCTTTAAAATGGTTTACTTCTTTCCATTATTGAAACAAAACGGGCAAAGGATCTTGAATTTTCCCTCATAGGCGGCAATAGGGCTGTGGGAAGAATTCGGATGGAAGGGAAATCAATGGCACTTATTGTGGGGCTATGGTATGATCATGAACATGATGGTGAGTAGATGATGATAGGCTATGAGACCAATGTTGTAGTGCTACGTGGAAGGAGGGAAATGATAAAAGAAAATTTGAATAGAAGGGAAAAGCCAAAGGCCATGGCAAGAGGAAGGATAGGGAAATAGGCATTTTCGTCTTGCTAGTGCCCTCTTCCTCTTCTTCCTCTTCTTGTTGTCCATCTTCATGTTTTTCTTTTCCTTTCTCTTTCAAGATTTTCATCTCTCTTGCTCTCTCTCTCTCTCTCTCTACACGATTGCTTGGAAGTTGCTATGGTATGTCTGCATATGGAAGGGATAAGAAGGCTGCCATGGATAGGGAGGAGGCCATGTTGCTAATCGGAGAAGAGGAGAATGTTGTGGATGATGAGGCAAAATAAAGAAGGCAAAGAAACACATTGTTGCTACCATTTTGTTCTGCTTCTTCTTCTTCTTCTTTTGGGGAGATGGGAGCAGGTGCCAACAAGGATCCATGGCTTGCTCATATTTTCTCTTTCATATTCTTCTTTCTTCAATGTCTATGCCTCTCTTGGACACATAGGAGTAAGTTGTTGAGACCCTTTGATTGTTGTCTTTGCCCTTTGATGTCTTCTCTAGAGGAATCGGCCGCATGTTCATGGGTGGGAAGTGGAAAAGTAGAGGTGTCAGTGGAGGAGGATGTTGTCATGGAATTTGGCTCGGGGCATAAATCTACGTTTCCAATTTTGATTTTTTCTTCTTCTTCTTTCTCCAAGAAACAAGTTGTAAGACTACTACCTCATCTAAGTCAACAAAGATGGCATCTCCTTCTCTTTCTTCTTCTTTTACTTTTGAATATCACATAGCGATGTGTGTTACTTGACGACTTGCAATTGTTTCTTTCCATCTCTCTTTTGCTCCCTAGATCTCTATCACTCACTCTCCACCTCTCCTTCGAACCACATCCCATCCAATAGCCCATCCAACTCATCTTTCATAGTCCACACGGTTGTTAGGTTGTCGAAAAACATCCCATCTCCCTCTTCTTCTAGTAGTCCTCTTGGTGGGCCATCCTACACCTCCAAATTTCATCTTCTATGGTATGTTCTCTTTGGTAGAAACAAGGTTGGCACATTCTTGTAGGAGACGCGGGATTGGTGTCATGTGTGCAAGAGATGGAAGGTAGAGAGGAGATCGACCAGACACCTAGATGACTTGAGGAATGACAGTGATGGCAGAGGAAGAGATGAGGTTAAAGAGGAGGAGAAGAGGAATTTTGGAGAGTGAAGGTCATTCATTAGAATGCTGCAGATAGGGTTCAATCACCTCAAAATGCAAGGACATGGCTGGGATAGGGACCATCATGCATTTGTTCCTACCTCTAGGCCTAGAAGTTTGATATGCAGAGGAGAATTTGTAAAGAGTTGTTCGATGAGGATAGGAGATATAGGAAGCCAGAAGGAAAACCACCACATGCTCGAAGAAAAATCAATTGCATCCTTTCTCCCTATCTTATATCTTCCTTCATATTGTCAATCTTCATTGCCTCGCTCCTTCATTGCTTGAAGTCTCTCTCCCTCTCCAGTTAGCCTCTATTTTTTGAATCCACTACTTTATGTGCTCGATGTGTTGAGATATCGAGCTCCACTCGTGATATGCCAGGGTGACCGTTGTGCATTTATGTCACCGACTTGTCAGTTGTAGATGCGATTGGTACACCGCCCATGAATAATAGCTAGATGATAGCTATCCTTATCTACTCTAGTTCATGGCTCAGTTAGTATGCCACCTTAGTTAGTTGAGTTTGGTTTGAGACCATATATAGGGTTCTTCTATTTCTATGTACTAGAGTTCTTTTTGGCTTACACAACTAAGAATAGGAAAACTGTTTTCAGCCTCCACCCTTGTGTGTATTCCCCCATTGTGCAAGCAAGAAAGCTAGAAGTGAGACTCCTTCCTTCTCTCCCACAATCTTGACATGGTATCAGATCCTTGTTCGTGGTAAGGAGCTCAAGAAAGCAAGCCAAGTTCGCAGTGTTCTGGTAAGAGGACCAGTGTTGCTTTCATTTACTGAAAAGCTTGACAAGAACAACTTCCAAGCATGGAAGTTTAGAATGACAAATTTCCTTATGGGAAAAGGATATTGGGAATCTGTTGCAGGAAATGAAGAAGAACCAGTTCTTCCTTATGTTCCCAATCAACATCAAATGCAGGCATTTAAAGCATGGCATGAGAGAGCCAGGAAAGTTATGTATTGGATGTCTATCAGTATTTCAGACTCTATGATTGTGCATATTCAGGATGCAAGTATGCCAAAGGAGGCATGGGATACTTTGTCAAAAATGTATAGCACAAATACGCAAGCCAAGAAAATGCAGCTCAAGCAAGAGTTGCATAATGTGCAAAGAGAAAGTATGAGCATCAATGACTACCACATGAAGGTGAAGAAGATTGCAGATGCACTTGCTTCCATTGGGTCGCCAGTGGAAGATGATGATTTAGTTTCTATGACCTTGAATGGTCTAGGAAAGGATTATGCGCAGTTTCGGACATCCATTTCAGTTCGTAAAAGATTTCCTGATTTTGAGGAGTTGATTGCTCTTCTAATTTCTGAGGAGCAGAGAAATGGTGGTGCATCTTCTTCAGGAGGAACTTCAAAAGAAACTGTCTTCTACTCAAATGCTGGAAGAGGTAGAGGCAGAGGTAGAGGAGGCCGATCTGGAGGCCGTGATAGAAATCAAAATATACAACAGACTCAAGAAAACAGTCCTATGGAGGAGGACGTGGTAACTCTAGAGGCAGGGGGAGCCAAAGAGGTCGTGGTGGATGGCAAAGAGGCCAAAATGCAAACAGCAATGTTGAATGCTACTACTGTGGTAAAATGGGTCATATGGCTAAAGACTGCTATAAAAAGCAGAATGACATCATGAATGGGAAATTGCAACAAGGAAATTATGCATCTTCTAGTAGACAGGGTGATGACAGAAATGAGCATTTGTTTATGGTGCAGCACATGAACAATTCTATGACAAGTGCAGAACAAAGCAACGAAGTGTGGTATGTTGACTCAGGTGCATCAAACCACATGACAGGTCATGCAGAATGGATGCAGGATGCAATAAAAATGGAAAACCTAGGATTTGTGGAGACTGGTGATGATACTGCGCATCCTATTGTGCAGATTGGAAAAATTTCTTTGTCTATGCAGGATGGGAAAAAGAAATATCTGTCAGATGTATTTCATGTCCCGAATATCACCAAGAATCTGGTTTCTGTTGGTCAAATGGTTGAGCAGGGCTTGCATGTCAGATTTAATTCTCATGGATGCTTTGTTGAGGATATGAAAAATAAAGTTCACTTGATAGCAAAAGGAAAGAAGAAGGGCAGAATGTTTACATTGGATGCAGACATGCCTGAATTGAGTGTAGCAATGTTTGCACATAGGACCGGTGTAGTTGCAGATATTGATATCTGGCATAAACGCATTGGTCATGTTAATGTACAGCGACTTAAATCAATGCAGGCCCAAAATATTGTTGCAGGATTGCCTAAATTCAAGGTTGTAGAAATGCATAAGGTATGTGAAGCCTGTCAGTTTGGAAAACAGGCAAGGAAACCATTTCCTAAACATGTTCAAGAGAGTAAAAAGCCATTGGAATTAATCCACTCTGATGTGTGGACTACTAAAGCTGCATCTCTTGGAGGCTGTCATTATTTTGTCACTTTTATTGATGACTATAGCAGAAAAGTTTGGGTGTATTTTATGAAAAAGAAAAATGAAGTTTTTGGGCATTTCAAAACTCTTAAAGCTATGGTTGAAAAAGAAACAGGCCTACAAATAAAATGCCTAAGGTCAGATGGAGGGGGAGAGTACCTCTCAAATGAGTTTGCAAGGTTCCTGCAGGAGCATGGCATAAAGCAGCAATATTCATGCAGTCATACCCCACAACAAAATGGAATTGCAGAAAGGAAAAACAGGCATATTGGAGAGGTATCTCGTGCCATGCTCAATGAAAAAGACCTGCCAGATTTTTATTGGGTTGAGGCAGTTGCTACAGCAGTCTACATAATGAATAGGACTCCCACTGCAGCAATACATGGAATGACTTCAGAGGAGAGGTATACTAGTAGGAAACCAGATATTTCTCATTTGAAAATTTTTGGTTGCATTGCCTATGTTCATGTGCCAGATGAGTTGAGATCCAAGTTGGATCCAAAAGCTGAGAAGTGCATCTTTATTGGTTACTCTTTGCAGCAGAAAGGGTATAGATGCTATAACCCTTCTACTCATAAGTTTACAGTGAGCAGAGATGTTGTTTTTGATGAGATGAGTAGCTGGTATAAACCAGTAAATGTGATTGATAATGTAGATGCACAAAATGGTAATGCTGCATAGAATTCACGGCAACAGTCACAAGATATTAGTGGACCTGGAGCGTCCTCTAGCAGTGGTTCACATTCTTTGCCATGGACAGGCAGATTGAGATCAGAGAATCTTCTCAAAGCAATGCAGATAGTGGTATGCAGGTATCACGAAAAGGAAAAGAGAAGGTAGATCAGCCCATGTTTGATGTGAATGCAGGTCACTCTTATGTGGATGGTGAATCCAGTGGCTCAGAACAGAGCATTGATGATGAGTTGGATATTCCTTCTATTGTTACACCTAGAGTAAGGAAGACCAGGGATGTTTTGAGAGCACCTGAAAGTGAGCCTACTTTGCGTAGGTCTACCAGAGCTAGGTATCTTGTGGATAGGCTGAAATATGATGGATTTACAGCCATTCACTATGCATATATAGTCAAAGTGATATAGGAACCACAACCCACCTCTTTTGAGCAAGCCATGGGAAAAGAAAAATGGGAGAAAGCCATGGATGAAGAAATGGATGCCTTGGAAGCAAATGCTACATGGGAGTTGGTACCTTTGCCTAAAGATAAGAATGCAATTGGCTGTAAGTGGGTTTATAAGGTGAAGCACAACACAGATGGTTCTGTGAACAGATACAAGGCAAGATTAGTAGTCAAGGGCTATGCACAAACATATGGCATTGACTATGAAGAAACATTCAGTCCGGTTGCAAGGATGGCAACTGTAAGAGTAGTCATTGCTATGGCTGCATCAAAGGGATGGTCTTCACATCAGATAGATGTAAAGAATGCCTTCTTGCATGGTGATTTGCAAGAAGAGGTCTATATGGAGCAGCCACCAGGTTATGTGCATGCTGTTCATCCTGAGTTTGTTTGCAGGTTGAAGAAAGCCTTGTATGGCTTGAAGCAAGCACCTAGAGCATGGTTTGACAAGATAGGACAATATCTTGTCAGTATTGGCTTTCAGATTTCCAAGGCAGATTTCTCACTTTATGTGAGAAAAACAGAGAAATGTATTATGCTGCTTGTCATTTATGTTGATAATTTGATTATGACAGGTGATAGTGATGAAGATATCCTTCATGTGAAAATGCTACTGAAGCAAAAGTTGGAGATGAAGAATTTGGGAGAGCTGCGTTATTTCTTGGGCATTGAGGTGATTAGATCACCAAGTGGGATATGGCTCTTGCAGAGGCAGTATGGATTGGACATGCTATCCAAATATGGGATGACAGGCTGTAAGCCTATTTCAGTTGAATGTGAAGTTGAGCGCAGATGTAGGTGAGCTTCTCGAAGACCCTACTATGTACAGACGCATAGTAGGAAGTTTGATTTATATGACTATTACCAGGCCAGATTTGAGCTATGCTGTTGGATTGGTAAGTCAGTTTATGCAGGCTCCAAGGAAACCACATTTGGATGCAGCTAGACGCATACTCAGATATGTGAAGTCCACATTGCAGTATGGACTATTTTATGAGACTGGGGTTCAGATACATTTGCATGGATACACTGATGATGATTGGGCTGGTAGTATTTCTGATAGACGATCTACTAGTGGATATGTGTTCTCTTTTGGGAGCGCTGCAGTCACTTGGAGCAGCAAGAAACAGCCTAGAGTTGCCTTGTTGAGCATAGAGGATGAGTACAGGGGTGCAGCAATGGCTGCATGTGAGGTAGCTTGGTTGCATAAGCTACTTTATGATATGCATCAATCTACAGATGGGTCAGTTGTCATTTATTGTGACAACATGAGTAGTATACACTTGGCAAATAACCCAGTCTATCATGCTAGAACAAAGCACATTGAGATGCATTATCACTATGTGCGGGAGAGGGTTTTACTAGGTCTTATTGATCTAGTTTATGTCAGCACAGAGCATCAAGTAGCTGATATATTCACGAAGGCATTGGGCACAGAGAAGCTGCGCAATTTCAGAGACCTGCTTGGTGTGCAGGAATTGGGATTGAGCTCGAGGGGGAGTGTTGAAATATCGAGCTCCACTCGTGATATGCCAGGGTGACCATTGTGCATTTATATCAGTGACTTGTCAGTTGCAGATGCGGTTGGTACACCGCCCATGAATAATAGCTAGATGATAGCTATCCTTATCTACTCTAGTTTGTGGCTCAGTTAGTATGCCACCTTAGTTAGTTGAGTTTGGTTTGAGACCCATATATAGGGTTCTTCTATTTCTATGTACTAGAGTTCTTTTTGGCTTACACAACTAAGAAGAGGAAAACTGTTTTCAGCCTCCACCCTTGTGTGTATTCCCCCATTGTGCAAGCAAGAAAGCTACAAGTGAGACTCCTTCCTTCTCTCCCACAATCTTGACACGATGTAGATGAACTATTGTAGCAAAGCTGCTCTTTATCTCTTTCAGTTGTTGAAATCAACAAGATAATACATTAGGCTTGGGGAGGAGACCATTGGTTTACTAGCAAGGTGGATCACTTCATGAGCGATAGTCATGGCAGAGGTTTGGAAAAATTTGTTCTGTCTTACTATGGCAAGCTTTGCCACCCCTAAAAAGGTCATTGGATGAGAGAGTAGTGATCATTACGGTGGAAGGGATGGAAAGGTTAGGGAGGAGGAGAAGAGGGACTATTGTGGAGAAGAAGATGAACGACTGCTGAACCACGCTCCCTATTCTTCTTCCGCTTCTTCTTCACTGAAGAACAACCTTGGCTCAACAACTTCTCATTTCAATGTTGCATTAGTATTTCTTGTCACCATAAAATCTCCCTCAAGTTGTAGTTGTTGAGATTAGGGCTGAGCACCAAAGTGAAAGCAACCCTCCCATGAACAGAAACAACCACAAAACCGAGGATAAAGCACAAAAAAACTATGTGTATGGCTCTGCCATTAATCTCAAAACTAAAAAGAAACCATAAATCTCTCTCTTAATAATGAATAAATTTGTCATCTTCATCATCTTCATCCATAGCTTCAATCATTATGCACAAAAGAAAGAGCAAAAGGGAAAAGAGTAGTCTTTGCTGCACAAAAGATAGAGGAGAGAGGAGAGAGAAAGATTGGCACCATACAAAAGGAGAATGTGTGTGTCTTGGAAGAAAGGAGAGAAAGAGGCACATAATGAGCTGTGTACTCCACCCCACCTTTTTCCCAAAAGACACACACATAACCCTTCATATTTTGTATTATGCCTTTGTTTTTTTTGATACATTTGTATTTGTAAGGCTTTAGCCTTTACATTTCAATTCTTTCTAACTCTTTGTAAATGCATGCACATACACTTTTGTATATATCATTTATTTATGATGGATGTGGATGTGGCCCCTTCATGTGTAAGGGTGTATTTTAGTGCTTTTGCAACAAAATGAATATTATTTCCTTTACAAAAACTAAAAATGTGACATATGCATAGACATCTTTGTGCCTTATTTTTATGCTTCTTTTGGTGTCATTAGACACACAAAGTACTTTGTCACATTCATTGATGATTACTTACATAAGGTCTGGGCATATCCCATAAATCTAAAATTTAATATTTTGGCTACCTTTCATCATTGGCTTGCATTGGTTGAGAACTAGTCTGGATATAGGCTGAAATGCTTACGATCATATAATGGGGGTGAGTATATCTATAAAGCCTTTGAGTAGCTTTGCGATGAGAGGGGTATTAAGTGTCTATGTTGATCGTCCCATATACCTCACCCTAGAATGGTATGGCGACTGAGTGCATGAACAAGACAATATAGGAAAGGGTGTGTAGTATGCTTAGCTAGGTACACTTACCATAGCAGTTTTGAGTTGAGGCAGTGACTATTGCCGTACACTTGATCAATCGATCTCCTTCTAATACTATTAACTTTTAGGTTGCAAAGGAGGTGTGGTCTAGAAAACCTCCCTTGTATGCTCATTTTCATGTCTCTGATTGTAAGCTTTCTACTACATGTATCCAAGGACAAGCGCATCAAGTTGGATCCTAAGTTTGTGAAATGCATCTTTCCTTGCTATGGGAATGCAGGTGAGATGGACTATCGCCTATGAGATACATAGGCTTGGAAAGTCATATGTAGCCATGATATAGTTTTCCATATGGAACAGATGCATAAGTAGCTTGAGTGGATAGTCAAGATACGTAGGGTTATATTTCAGGAGGAGCCTCCTGCTCCCATATAGCTAGCTAGACAACTTGCAACGGTAGTAACTAATGCTCCAATGGCCCATGACCATGATGTTAGATAGAATATGCAGGCTCCTTAGACTACCTTGAGACACTTTGCCAAAGCCAGACATCCTCCTTAGTGGGTTGAGGCCTCCATTGATTATGTGATGGTGATAGATACAGGTGAGTTTCTCATTTATGATGAGGCCATGCACTGTGGTGATAGTTACACTTGGGAGAAGGCTATACGGTCAGAGTTTGACTCTTTACAAAAAAATCATACGTGGGAGTTGGTTCCTTTGCCTAGTGAAAGGCATGCATTGCCATGTAAGTGGGTGTACAAGAAGTTGAGGAGCACTCGTGGACAACCCAAGCCTGCCTACAAGGCCAAATTGGTTGCTAAGGGTTTTAAACAAGAGTAATGTATTGACTTCAAGGAAGTCTTTTCTCTTGTAGTCAAGATGACTATCCGTGGGTGGCTGAGAACTGAGTGAGAAGCAAGCTCTCATACCTCGTGTAGATGCCGGGGAAGGCTGGGAAGCGCTCGCAAAGGACCTGCTTTGATACCAGTTGAAAGGGATGCAGGAGATGCGGGAGAGAAGAGCGCACACAATGTAGGTGCTGCCAACAATGTTATGGCAGCCTTATTGCACTTTCATATATTTTCATATATATATGAATAAAGAATATGGGCGATCATTATACACGGGCAGACCCAAGGGCCTCTTACCCCAACATGAAGGTGAGTTAGGCCGATTATCCATAGTTTGATGAGTAGAAGGTCGAGATGGCCAATATCCCTTATGCATCTGCACTGGGCAATTCGATGTTGTATGCCATTATAGCCACTTGTCCTTACATAGCTTTTGTAGTGGGAGTTGTGGCATGCTATATGGCTACACATGGCATGCAACATTGGGATGCCATGAAGGTACCATGAGGTACATGAAGGGCACATAAGACACATGCATATGTTATGGTGGTTGGTCATGGGGTACACTAACTTTGATTATGCAGGACATGTAAATAGTAGGAAATCCACCTCTAGCTATGTGTTTACCTTTGCTGGGGGTACTATTCTTGGATGTCCAGGGTGCAGAAATGCATAGCCCTCTCTACTACGCAGAGGCCGAGTATGTTGCAGTCACTGAGGCTTGCAAGGAGGCTTTCTGGTTAGGTGGTCTAGTGGTAGACCTTGGTATGAATAACGTGGTTCCCATACTGCATTTGGATTCTATGAGTGCTATCTAGTTAGCCAAGAATCATGTCTTCAATGTAAAGATAAAGCACACTGAGGTGCGGTACCATTTTATCAAAGAGGTCGTTAAGGAAAAGTTTGTTGATCTTGTAAAGATCTCAATAGAGAAAAATCCTACAGATCTGCTCACAAAAAGTCTCTTAGCAGAGCGTTTTGCATTCCTTAGGAAGTTGATGGGCATTGGATGAGATGATCTCTATTCATCATCCTATTTTACTCTATATACACACTGTACATTGTCATTTTTTCCTTGTTCCCTCTTTACTCGAGGCACATTCACCTTTAAGTGGGAGGTTTTTGGGGGTAAAGGTGTCCGTGCCTAGCTTCCCATGTATCACAACATTGACAATATCATCACTTGCATACTACAGGTGGTGGGCGCCTATCACTCTCACTTCATTATTTATTCTTTTAGTGACATTTGAATAAAGGGAAGGCTAATCACACATTGTGATGGTTGGAGTTCCCACATCTTGAGTCTCTCTCTCTTGCTCGCTTGCTCTATACACCATAGCTCACACCTCTCTTGCTTTTGCTTGCTTGTGCTTCCACTTAGGCTTCTCCCTTCAGTTTCCTCTACATTGTCATTGTATTGTTGCTGGTAGTAATTGTCGCCTTTTCTCTTTCTCACAAATTTTTCTTATGGTATTAGAGCAAGTTCTATTAGAAATTTTCCTCATGTGAGCATGTGTGTGTAAAAATCCCCATTCATTACATTACTTTCTTAAAGTTGGAAATGGCACCTAGACCACATAGTCTACATTTGAAGGGAGCTAAAAAGCTCAATGGCACCAACTGTACCACTTAGAAAGTAAAGATGGAGTCACTCAACTTCTTTCAAGATTTTTGGGAGCTAGTCTCAATGGATGTACCAAAATAAGATAAGGTTACTCCAGAAGAATCGGCTAAATGGGACAAGAAGGCCATGTTTGCTATCCACGTGATGAAGCGTTTGAGTGTCAAGGATGACATTCTCAACCACCTAAGAGATATGATAAGTCTCAAGAAAGATTGGGAGGCTCCTATATAGCTCATTAAAAGAGTTAATAATTGATACCAATGATTGATTATTGTGGGAGATAAAATGATATATAAAGAGATGTCTACAATCATCATTTATGATTTGAAGGAAGGATATAAAGGATTTGTCCAATGCCTCATATTTTTTAGATAAAAACCCTCACTTGGTGAGATAGAGTAGATTATTAGAGATGAAGATCAAAGGTAAATGAAAGCTCTACAAGTACATGTAAAAACATACCTGATATGGGGATCAAAGGTAAAAAATTACGAATAACATTTATAATGAAAGCTCTACAAGTATCTTTACACAGACATACCTAATAGAGCCCTCTTTTAGCAAGAAGAAGAGGGAGATTCAACACCCAAAGAGGAAGAGGAAGACACCAATCAAACTAGCTTAACAATGACAATAATCAACCAATTCAAGAAGGTAATCAATTTTCTTACAGTAGAGGAGACCATTTCTCTAGAGATAGAGATGATCATAACTCAATTCAATGTCATTATTCAACCTATATACCTTAAATAGGTGAATATACATATTACATCAGCTTTATTAAGGTTTTTTCCAGTATACTTAGGTATTCTTTATGAAATCCAAGACTAAAGTATTTAAAACACACACATATATATATATATACCTTTATTTTATGGTTGAGGATCGGTTGAGGATCTGATAAGAAGACAAATCATAACTGCTCATATTAGATAATGGAGGAGAATCCTTATCCAAAGGATTCCACCAATACCTCCCATTAGAAACAATTTGGACTAAAAAATGGGCCTTTAAAAATATTATAGTTTAAGAGGTGGGCCTTTTGGATTGTCCAATAGGAATAGTGTTTCCATTGAGTTCATAGTTACTTATAATACACTTGATGAGCAAGACAAGTGGGTTCCCTTGACTATAACAAAGAGAAGTTGGATAATCATGTAGCAACAAAAAAGTGGAAGAGATCCTCGATAGCTAACCCTTTCTTATCATGCTAGAAGGTAGGGTAACAGATTTTAGACTTGATGGCTCTAGGAAGACAATCAAAGATGTGTGCGTATAGCATGTTTTCAAGCATAAGGAGCTCCACCTTGAGTCCAATGCCTCTAATAACTCTCTCTATAGACCCAACTACTAGGGCATTCTAGTTGTGTCTAAATTTTGATATGAATGAAGGTTGGTTTTTCTTATTCATCTGTAATTTATAAGACCATTTGATGTTAATTAACTTGTATCTATCAAGCTTGAGGAGTGGTAGGAATAGTGAAATGTGTGGTAGATTTTCTAGATGTCATCCACGTCTCCTTGGTAAAGAGATTTAAAAGGTGAGGACCAAAACAACATTCCCTAAGAGAGGCATATTTTTTAACAACCATTTTTACATACTATCTCCCTTCAATGAGTAATGGGAAATCATGTCCACCCTTCCCCTTCCATATTTGAAGAGTAGAGGGTGCTCATTTTGCTAGATTCAAGGATAAGCAAGAGTTATAGATGGAAAATTTTTCACAAGATGTAGAAATGCCTAAAGTCAAGCCTAAAGTACAACATTTCAAGAATTCCAAGAAAAATATCTACTTTTATGCATATAGCCATTTTTGTGGATTTCTTCTCTAGCATTGAAGTCCTAACCTCAAGAACTATGTTCCTAGTGAAGTGTCCAAATGCATGTAGTATCTTAGAGTTTGTGGATGTAGGCTGTATCTTTTGTGGATGTAGGCTGAGATACAAAGATACAAGATGGAATCACATGTAAGGTATAACTAGATTCTATTGTTTGCAAGTATATGATTGCCCCATTGAAAACTTCATCATGACATTATTGTACAAAAGATGGTACCATGTTTGTGGGATGTTGGTGCCACTAGACTAATATATGTCAAGATTGTGGGAGAGAAGGAAGGAGTCTCACTTGTAGCTTTCTTGCTTGCACAATGGGGGAATACACACAAAGGTGGAGGCTGAAAACAGTTTTCCTCTTCTTAGTTGTGTAAGCCAAAAGAACTCAAGTACATAGAAATAGAAGAACCCTATATATGGGTCTCAAACCAAACTCAACTAACTAAGGTGGCATACTAACTGAGCCACGAACTAGAGTAGATAAGGATAGCTGTCATCTAGCTATTATTCATGGGCGGTGTACCAACCGCATCTGCGAACTGACAAGTCGGTGACATAAATGCACAACGGTCACCCTGGCATATCATGAGTGGAGCTCGATATCTCAACACTCCCCCTCGAGCTCAATCCCAATTCCTGCACACCAAGCAATTCCTTGAACTTGCGCAGCTTCTCTGTGCCCAATGCCTTCGTAAATATGTCAGCTATGTGATGCTCTGTGCTGACATAAACTAGATCAATAAGACCTAGTAAAACCCTCTCCCGCACATAGTGATAATGCACCTCAATGTGCTTTGTTCTAGCATGATAGACTGGGTTATTTTCCAAGTGTATACTACTCATGTTGTCACAATAAATGACAACTGGCTCATCTGTAGGTTGATGCATATCATAAAGTAGCTTATGCAACCAAGCTACCTCACATGTAGCCATTGCTGCGCCCCTATACTCAGCCTCTGTGCTTGACAAGGCAACTGTAGGCTGTTTCTTGCTGCTCCAAGTGACTGCAGCACTCCCAAAAGAGAACACATATCCACTGGTAGATCGTTTATCAGAAATACTACCAGCCCAATCAGCATCAGTATATCCATGCAACTGTATCTGAACCCCAGTCTCATAAAGTAGTCCATACTGCAATGTGGACTTCACATACCTGAGTATGCGTTTAGCCGCATCTAAATGCGGTTTCCTTGGAGCCTGCATAAACTGACTTACCAATCCAATAGCATAGCTCAAATCTGGCCTAGTAATAGTCATATAAATCAAACTTCCTACTATGTGTCTGTACATAGTAGGGTCTTCGAGAAGCTCACCTGCATCTGTGCTCAGCTTCACATTCTGCTCCAAAGGAACTGAAATAGGCTTATAGCCTGTCATCCCATATTTGGACAGCATGTCCAATCCATACTGCCTCTGCAAGAGCCGTATCCCACTTGGTGATCTAATCACCTCAATGCCCAAGAAATAACGCAGCTCTCCCAAATCCTTCATCTCAAACTTCTGCTTCAATAGCATTTTCACATGAAGGATATCTTCATAACTGTCACCTGTCATAATCAAATCATCAACATAAATGACAAGTAGCGTAATACATTTCTCTATTTTTCTCACATAAAGTGAGAAATCTGCCTTGGAAATCTGAAAGCCAATAGTGACAAGATACTATCCTATCTTGTCAGACCATGCTCTAGGTGCTTGCTTCAAGCCATACAAGGCTTTCTTCAACCTGCAAACAAACTCAGGATGAACATCATGCACATAACCTGGTGGCTGCTCCATATATATCTCTTTTTGCAAGTCACCATGCAAGAAGGCATTCTTTACATCCATCTGATGTAAAGACCATTCCTTTGATGCAGCCATAGCAATGACTGCTCTTACGGTTGCCATCCTTGCAACCGGACTGAATGTTTCTTCATAATCAATGCCATATGTTTGTGTATACCCCTTGACTACTAATCTTGCCTTGTATCTGTTCACAGAACCATTTGCATTGTGCTTCACCTTATAAACCCACTTACAATCAATTACATTCTTACCTTTAGGCAAAGGTACCAATTCCCATGTAGCATTTGCTTTCAAGGCATCCATTTCTTCATCCATGGCTTTCTCCCATTTTTCTTTTCCCATGGCTTGCTCAAAAGAAGTGGGTTCTGATTCCTGTATCATTTTGACCATATAGGCATAGTGAATGGCTGTAAATGCATCATATTTCAACCTGTCCACAGGATACCTAGCTCTGGTAGACCTGCGCAAAGTAGGTTCACTCCCAGGTGCTCTCAAAACATTCCTGGTCTTCCTTACTCCAGGTGTAACAATAGAAGGAATACCCAACTCATCATTAATGCTCTGTTTTGAGCCACTGGATTCACCATCCACATAAGAGTGACCTGCATTCACATCAAACATGGGCTGATCTACCTTCTCTTTTCCTTTTCGTGAAACCTGCATACCACTATCTGCATTGTTTTGAGGAGATTCTACTGATCTCAATCTGCCTGTCCATGGCAAAGAATGTGAACCACTGCTAGAGGACACTCCAAGTCCACTAATATTTTGTGATTGCTGCTGTGAATTCTGTGCAGCATTACCATTTTGTGCATCTACATCATCAATCACATTTACTGGTTTATACCAGCTACTCATCTCATTAAAAACAACATCTCTGCTCACTGTAAACTTACGAGTGAAGGGTTATAGCATCTATATCCTTTCTGCGCAGAGAGTAACCAATAAAGATGCACTTCTCAGCTTTTGGATCCAACTTGGATCTCAACTCATCTGGCACATGAACATAGGCAATGGAACCAAAAATCTTCAAATGAGAAATATCTGGTTTCCTACCAGTATACCTCTCCTCTTGAGTCATCCCATGTATTGCTGCAGTGGGAGTCCTGTTCATTATGTAGACTGCTGTAGCAATTGCTTCAGCCCAGTAAAAATCTGGCAAGTCTTTTTCGTTGAGCATGGCATGAGATACCTCTCCAATATGCCTGTTTTTTCTTTCTGCAATTCCATTTTGTTGTGGGGTATGATTGCATGAATATTGCTGCTTTATGCCATGCTTGTGCAGGAACCTTGCAAACTCATTTGAGAGGTACTCTCCCCCTCCATCTGACCTTAGGCATTTTATTTGCAGGCCTGTTTCTTTTTCAACCATAGCTTTAAGAGTTTTGAAATGCCCAAAAACTTCACTTTTCTTTTTCATAAAATACACCCAAACTTTTCTGCTATAGTCATCAATAAAAGTGACAAAATAATGACAGCCTCCAAGAGATGCAGCTTTAGTAGTCCACACATCAGAGTGGATTAATTCCAATGGCTTCTTACTCTCTTGAACATGTCTAAGAAATGGTTTTCTTGCCTGTTTTCCAAATTTACAGGCTTCACATACCTTATGCATTTCTGCAACCTTGAATTTAGGCAATCCTGCAACAATATTTTGGACTTGCATTGATTTAAGTCACTGTACATTAACATGACCAATGCGTTTATGCCAGATATCAATATCTGCAACGACATCGGTCCCATGTGCAAACATTGCTGCACTCAATTCAGGCATGTCTGCATCCAACGTAAACATTCTGCCCTTCTTCTTTCCTTTTGCTATCAAGCGACCTTTATTTTTCATATCCTCAACAAAGCATCCATGAGAATTAAATCTGACCTGCAAGCCCTGCTCAACCATTTGACCAACAGAAACCAGGTTCTTGGTGATATTTGGGACATGAAATACATCCGACAGGTATTTCTTTTTCCCATTCTGCATAGACAAAGGAATTTTTCCAATCTGCACAATAGGATGTGCAATATCATCACCAGTCTCCACAAATCCTGGTTTTTCCATTTTCCTTGCATCCTGCATGACCTGTCATGTGGTTTGATGCACCTGAGTCAACATACCACACATCGTTTCTTTCTTCTGCACTTGTCACAGAATTGGTCATGTGCTGCACCATAAACAAATGCTCATTTTTGTCATCACCCTGTCTACTAGAAGATGAATAATTCCCTTGTTGCAATTTTCCATTCATGATGTTATTCTGCTTTTTATAGCAGTCTTTAGCCATATGACCCATTTTACCATAGTAGTAGCATTCAACATTGCTGTTTGCATTTTGGCCTCTTTGCCATCCACCACGACCTCTTTGGCTCCCCCTGCCTCTAGAGTTACCACGTCCTCCTCCATAGGACTGGTTTTCTTGAGTTTGCTGCATATTTTGATTTCTACCACGGCCTCCAGATCGGCCTCCTCTACCTCTGCCTCTACCTCTTCCAGCATTTGAGTAGAAGACAGCTTCTTTTGAAGTTCCTCCTGAAGAAGATGCACCACCATTTCTCTGCTCCTCAGACATTAGAAGAGCAATCAACTCCTCAAAATCAGGAAATCTTTCACAGACGGAAATGGATGTTCGGAACTGTGCATAATCCTTTTCTAGACCATTCAAGGTCACAGATACTAAATCATCATCTTCCATTGGCGACCCAATGGAAGTAAGTGCATCTGCAATCTTCTTCACCTTCATGTGGTAGTCATTGATGCTCATACTTTCTCTTTGCACATTGTGCAACTCTTGCTTGAGCTGCATTTTCATGGCTTGCATATTTGTGCTATACATTTTTGACAAAGTATCCCATGCCTCCTTTGGCGTACTTGCATCTTGAATATGCACAATCATAGAGTCTGAAATGCTGATAGACAGCCAGTACATAACTTTCCTGGCTCTCTCATGCCATGTTTTAAATGCTTACATTTGCTGTTGATTGGGAACATCAGGAAGAACTGGTTCTTCTTCATTTCCTGCAACGAATTCCCAATATCCTTTTCCCATAAGGAAATTCGTCATTCTAAACTTCCATGCTTGGAAGTTGTTCTTGTCAAGCTTTTCAGTGACAATCTGTGAAAGAGAATCAGACGCCATTACAGAACACTGCAAAAAATTCTGTCACTGCAAAGAACACAGCTTCAGCCTCACAAGGGCAAATCTGCAAAACTGACGAAAGTGATATTTGACCACACAGTCACTTCCTAGTGACGATTTTGCATCAACAGGCAACAAGGATAATTCTGTAACTCCCAATGTCTCTGCGCACAGGCATACGAGGCAATTTCTACGGTAACTTTTTACCGACCTGTAGAACAATGGTCGCACAGCATAAAACAGGGCCTTTTCCTGAGTGCGTGCAGAAAACTTTCGCCTCCAAAACAGGCCCCGAAATGGCCTCAAATAAAAAAAACAGAGCAACCGAGGGCTAAAGCCCTCACTCGTAGCATATACTGCCCTCTTGCTACAACGCGAAGGGCGTCTCAATCTGAGACAATGCACTCTTGCACTTTCCAGCTGTGCTACCTACATAGACTTGCTCCCAAAACAGAAAAATGAAAGCAACACTGGTCCTCTTACCAGAACACCGCGAACTTGGTTTGCTTTCTTAAGCTCCTTACCACGAACAAGGCTCTGATACCATGTCAAGATTGTGGGAGAGAAGGAAGGAGTCTCACTTGTAGCTTTCTTGCTTGCACAATGGGGAAATACACACAAAGGTGGAGGCTGAAAACAGTTTTCCTCTTCTTAGTTGTGTAAGCCAAAAGAACTCAAGTACATAGAAATATAAGAACCCTATATATGGGTCTCAAACCAAACTCAACTAACTAAGGTGGCATACTAACTGAGCCACGAACTAGAGTAGATAAGGATAGTTGTCATCTAGCTATTATTCATGGGCGGTGTACCAACCGCATCTGCGAACTAACAAGTCGGTGACATAAATGCACAACGATCACCCTAGCATATCATGAGTGGAGCTCAATATCTCAACAATATATGAGGGAGTAATCTGAAAATTCAATACAAGATATTGTTGTTTGTTTGAATGGTGAACTTTTGATCATTATGAAGCTAGGGTCAATGTGTAAAAATTATGACATTTGAGGATAGAATTGCATAATGAAGACATCTAACTTTCTACTTTGTTTAACTTATATATGATAATAAAAATGTGAATTATTATTTACATCGTTTATTTTACTTTATATTCACATGATCAAAAGATTTGTTTGCATCACTATCTACTCTCTCTTGATGTCATTTTCTCATGTGTTGTGTACAAAGTGATGGACAAGCCATTGCAATGGCATAGGGTAGAGAGACTTAGTCTCACAATGTCTAGAAATTTAAGACTAATGGTAATGAAAAAATGACATGCATCATCTCCCAAAAGACATGTCATTAACAGATGAAAATTTTAAAGCTTATCTTTATAGGCAAAATAGCTACCTCCTGAAGGGTGTTGCAACCTTCACATATTAGGCCTACATGAGAGGGGAACAACAAGATGGTCCTAAGGCCAAGACCCTTCAAGAATGAGAGTGGCCACCACCGCACATATGGTAATGTGATGGGAGCAAGAGAGAATGTGGATTGGCCATGTAGCTGAAAATAACAAATAATAAAAAGTATTACAAGTATAGAATCCTTATCAAGAGAGAATCCTCCCTCCCTCCCCTTTGAAGAAGAAGAAGAAGAAGAGAATCTAAAAAAGTATCCCTTTCATTAATTCTTAATAGTGAAAAATGGCACCTTGGGGCTAGCAATGTAATGAAAAGGGAATAGTCACTCATTAACTCCATGGAGGAACCAAGGAACAGAAAATATGATGAAGTTCAAGCTAGAGTTTGAGAATGATGTAGAGGAAGCCCGAGTTGAAAAGCTTTTTATTTCTCTATAGTGTGTATGCTCATTCCAATGCTCATGAGTTATCATGCATGTTTACTTTCCTACTTTCTATTGAGAGTGTTTTGCATTCCTTTAAGAATGCGCTGAATATCCACATGGATGAATAACAAAGTTATTCAAGTAGCAGAGTGACCATAGAGGCATATGAATATATTCACACTTATGAGTTTGTGACTAACAAAGTCATGAAGAGAAAGCTAGCCCCATGGCACTGCATAAATTACCTGCCAATGCACATAAGGATACATAGAATGGCCCATTACACTCAAAGAGGTGTCTTCTTTTGCAATTCTCCTTTGCATTCCTTTTCTATTTGCATCTTCTACGGGATGAGAATGACTTCGAAGGGACTCCGCAAGCATTGCATGCTAATGATAGAAGACAACTTGTCATTACTATTAGAGAGATTGGAGAGATAGATGAGATGATACCCTTTGATGTAGATGAGCCTATCATTATTCAAGTAGGGGGCTCAAGGGCATTGGTTGTGAGCATCTTCAAGTAGGTCTTGGTGTATAATGTCGACTTCTTCTTGCCAGTATCTTCAAGTCAATAGGTCACAAAAGAGATGCAGCTCTTTCACTACAATGACAAAAAAGCTATAAATACAACAAATAATTTATCTTGTAATGTATTGTAGAGTATTGATTTGAATACATGATGTACATTATGTTCATCATTACATATTATAATTTTTCACAATGAGTATTTTTCAAACAATATAAGGATCTCCTTTTTGCGCTCAAGATATTGACTACATTTTGTGGAGACTATGCCCTTCTAGAAAATGTAGAGAAAATAATTTTAATAAAAAATGATTCGTATTATAGGTGTTTAGCATTAGGTATAGTTGCCAATCTTTAAGGGCCCCTTACTACATATCATATGCTACTCATGCCATTGTAGTGGGGGTAAAATAAGTGTGTACTTTGCATCCTACTCAAAAAGATAATTTTTGTGATCCAAGGAACCAAATATATGGAGAGTTAATAATCTCACATACTATATTGAAAGGAACTTCTCTTGCATAACTTTAAAGAGTGTACTAATCTCCACTTTGTCTAGGGTGCTTTGGATGTCCTCTTTATTTAAGCAAGACCTTTGCACAAACTTTCCAACACATTGTTCGTTGGCCTTCTTAAATCTCTTCTCAACCCCAACATGTTTCCTAGCTTTGGGAGGAATGATGTTGCTGTAGGCTTGCGATGTGCTCTCCAAATTTCTTGTTTGTTTGTCTGGATGTGGAGAATGGCTGTGTTAGTTACAACAACAACATGAAGACACACATATGAGCATGGACTAATAATGCATTCACAGAATGAGGATTTGCTTTGAACTTGATACTCCCAAAACACAATATAAGAATACAACCAATTTAGGGTGAGTGACCAATTGTTATCATATTGCTATTATTCTTCTCTTGCAACCTCCACTTTAAGGCTTAAGTATCTCAATATTCTTCAAACTTCTCTTTCTTTCGTGCAACTTGAGTATCGTTTCTTTTTGTTTGGTTGCACATAGTTGGGTTTCAATACTCCTTGTTTTTCCTTTGCTCTCCTCTAATTGTTTCTTCATTATATTTGTTTCCTAGCATAACCACTAGTTCTCCAGCTTTAAACTATTTAAATGGCCTATAGATTATGAGTATAAGCTAGAAGCTCTTGATGACCATCTCCAACAAATCTCAATAAAGAGAAACATGAAAAGAATGGAGGGGTGATTTTTGATATATGATCCATATGATACAACCTACTATCAGTCCATAGATCAATATTCTTTCTAGCCTTTGATCTCATTGCGTCCATTGCATTCGGTGTATTACAAGACACCTTCTTTCTTGTATCAATAGGTTCACACTCATAATCCTAATCAATTTGAAGGTGATATGGATATTGTTTATGTTTATCCATGCTTGCAAATCTAGTTACCAAGAAGTGATCCATGCTTATAATATGGATGTGATCTAGAGGTTCTTGAAATAAATATTTCAAAATGAAGACATAATATTTTAAGAGAGTCATTGAGGGTAGTTTCTAAGTGTTATAGTAAGGCCTTGAAGTTGACAAGTACACATGACACCATTGAAGTTTGTATCGTCAATGAAGGATAGACAATGAAAGTACCTAGGTACAAGAGGACAAACATTCCTTAAGATTTTGATATTTTAACTAATATTTTTTATAAATTACATCATAGTTTTTCTCTCCTCAAATTTTTACATTGCAAAAAATGACCTCAAATACCTCCTAATGTTTAATTTTTGTTGTTTTATTGAAGAGAGGAGGCACATGTGTTCATCTCTCTCTCTGTCTCTGTCTCTGTCTCTCTCTCTCTCTCTCTATATATATATATATATATATATATATATATATATATATATATATATATATATATATATATATATATATATATATATATATATATATATATCAATAGACCTCAATGATATTAATTATAATGTTGTGTCTTCTTATAGAGTTCATTTGGAGCAAGAGATATATATGTTGATCTCTCTCTCTCTCTTCCTCATTTTTTCCTACTATGTTTTCAATATAGAATGATATTGGTTCCAAGCCTTATTGTTGTTTTATTATAGAGTTCATTTTGGGCTAGATTATATAAGTGCTCATCTCTCTCTCTCTCTCTCTCTCTCTCTCTCTCTCTCTCTCTCTCTTCCCTTTCTATAGCTTTTAAAGTATATCTTCATGTCAATTCTAAGTCTTGCTACTATTTTTTTGTAGATTTCAATTTGGATAAGATTGCATAGGTATCATTGCTTTCTCTTCCCACTCACTCACACATAGTCTCTTTCTTTCTCTTTGCATTTTCCCCTTTTATGCTATCTTTACATTAGTTTGTGATACTAAATCTAACTTTATGATCAATTGTTCTTATATAACTTAAGACAAGATAGAGCATAAATAATCCATTTAAATCCCTAAACCAAGTTAATGTATCTTCATATGTATAGTCCATCATGTGATCATAAATCCACAAATTTTTATTGGAATGCAGTGAAACATCTAGGAAAGTGGCTCTAGATGCCAAACTTTAGACTAGGGGTCTACTAGCTTTTTTTCCACTTATAATGGTGGCTAAGAAATTAAATTATGGACTGTGTATATGAAGCCATCAAGAAAAGTGGCTTTAGATGCAGAACTTTGAATAGGGGGTCTACTAGCATTTTGTTTGGAAAAAGAAAAAGGTGGGCTCTTGGCTACTATCGGCTATCTAACAGTTGGGTGCTATGTGAAGTTTCATTGCATTTCAATAGAGTTTGGTATTTTTAAAATTATTCTACACAAAATTATGGATGGGTCGAGAATCTCTATAGACTTTTCACTATCCCTATAAAGATACAAGTTAGTACTTGGAGGCACATCTTTTGAAATTCAAGCCTAAGAAGAATTTATCTACCATTCGTACCATGCTCTAGGGGCTTGTTTTAGCCTATACAATGCCTTCTTAAGCTTGCAAACTTTGTTCTTAGAATGGGGGTCTGAAACCTTGGTGGTTGAGCCACATATACCTCCTCCTTAAGGTCTCCATTCAAGAACACTGATTTGATATCCATTTGGTAAATTGGCCACTTCTTATGAGCGACCACTATAAGTACTGTGCAAATAGTGGTCATTCTAGCAGTTGGAGCAAATGGTTCTTGAAAATCAAATCCTTCAACATGTGAAAATCCATGTGCAACTAATCTAGCTTTGTACTTTTCTAAGTTGCCATTAGCTTTGTACTTTACCTTCTAGAACCACTTGATACTAATAATCTTTATTTTTTGTAGCCGATCCACTAGCTCTCAAATATTATTCTTCATTATGCTATCATACTTAGCTTACATAGTTTCTTTCCATGTTGGATTGGTAAGTGCTTCATCCAATTCTGCTGGCTCCTTTACTTATCTCATAATATCAGCTATATCAAGGCCACGTTAACTACGTGAGTAGAAGATTTCTTTACTCCTCTATTCTCAAAGACCTTGTTGATTCATCTTCCTTTTCCTCAACTATGGTAGGCATAGGATTACTGCGATCATAGAGCAACAATAGCTTTTTTGGTGGTGTGATTGCGGGTTGGTAAACTTTTTCTTCATCATCCAAAGATGATGCTTCCTCCTCCTTAAGGGTAGGGACAACTCTTGGGATATGTTCATAGTGGACTACTTCTTCATTGGATGATAAAGTGAAAGAACTTGTATTATTCTCCTCCACAATATGTGGCTACTCCTTGAGCACCACATCACGGCTCACTATGATCTTCTTTGCCTCTTAGTCATACAATTTGTAAGCCTTTTACTCATCACTACTATAACCCAAGGAGATACATTTTGTGCTTTTTAGATTTAACTTGTTTCTCTTATCCTTTTGAACATGTGCATAAAATTCACATCCAAAAGTTCTAAAACATGAGACATATGGTTTTTTACCATAGGCCTCATGAGGAGTTTTGCAGTTAAGAACCTTTGTGTGACTCCGATTGAGAATGTAGACTGTAGTATTAACATCTTTTGCCCAAAACTGGTTAGGCAATCCCTTGCCCTTAGCCATTCCCACAATAGTGCAATTTCAACATTCAACAACACTATTCTACTGAGGTGCGTGAAGTGTTGTCAATTGACACTTAATCCCTTTGCTCTTGCAAAATTCTTCAAACTCCTTTGAGTTGAACACAAAGGAAGTACACCCACATCTTCCTATTGTAGTTGTTGACAATTAACATAAAATAAGAAAATCCTCCTAGGGCAGCTTGTGTAGAAATTTTACCACACAAGTGAGCATGCAACAACTTTGGAGTGTTGAGTTAGCTGCAATGGAGCTTCTATGTAGATATATAGGTTGAGAGAGAGAAGAGATAGAGACACACGATTTGTAGTACTGAAGAGTGTTCCTTAATAATGACTTTAGATAGGTATATGCACTATGTAAAACTTGGCTCTTACGGGTAGACACGGGCATTGCCCTTTATTCGAGTTAGCTACAATGGAGCTTTTGTGTAGAGATACAGGCTGAGAGAGAGAAGAGATAGATACATATGATTTGTGGTAGTGAAGAGTGTTCCTCAATAATGATTTTAGATAGGTATATGTACTATGTACAACTTGTCCCTTATGAGTGGGCACTTCCCTTTATCCCAACAACCTCCCCCCTAAAGGCAATGTGCCCAAAGGTAGAGGAAAAGAATTAGCTAAGTCTAAGTATGTACAAATCTAAAGAGACTATGCATATCAAATACCCATAATTTGTCGGTAATGGGAAAACCTCTCTGCTGGAAGACCCTTTGGGAGAAGGTATGCAGGGTTATCATCAGTGTGCACCTTGACCAGCTCAATGATCTTGCTATCAAGTACCTCTTTGATGAAATGATACTTCACCTGTATGGATTTTGTCTTTGCATGAAAGACAGGGTTATGTGCTAACATGATAGCACTCTGACTATCACAGTGGTGAACATGAACCTTAGTAATCCCAAGCTCAGCAACCAAACATGATAGCCATAATGCATCTTTGAATCTTGGATACATACTCTTGCGGAGATAGATCAAGTAACCCCTTTGATCTATCTTTGAGTATCCACATCCCAAGAATGTGATTGCCATCACCAAGATCCTTTATATCAAAGCTGCTATGAAGACATTGCTTCAATGAATCCAAGGCATGAGTATCCTTGCCAGCAATCAACATGTCATCAACATACATAACCAAGATAATCAGGCTACCATCTGCTACCTTCTTGGTGTACAATCCCACGATGCCCATTTTAGCCCATAAAAACTCCATTTTAGTTTACAGACCATCGTCTATTTGCCTTTAGCAACAAAACCTTCAGGCTGCTACATATATATGTCCTCATGCAAATCACCATGTAAGAATGAAATCCTTACATCCATCTATATGAGCTCCATATCTTTAGCTGCAACCAAGACCAAAATGGTTCTTAGAGTAGTCGTCTTGACTACGGGAGAGAAGATCTTGTCAAAGTCAATTCCATGTTCCTGCTTGTATGCCTTTGCAACCAATCTTGCCTTGCACTTTGGTGAGGAACCAAAAGTGGCCTTCATCTTGTAAACCCACTTGCATGGAAGGGTTTTCTACCCTTTAGGCAGCTGCACCAAGTCCCAAGTACCATTCTTATCAAGTGATTCCATTTCCGACAACATGGCCTTGAACCACTTCTTCTTGCTATTCGGTCTAGTCATTGCTTCCTTGAAGCATGATGGTTCACCACAATCTGTCAACATGACATAATTTGTAGCATTTTACACACTAGGAATAAACCTATTTGGTTGCCTTGAAGGTCAGGTTGACCTACGTAGCAAAAGTTCTACATTTGCTAGCTACTAGGCCCACAAATCTGCATTTACAGGTTGTTGTCTTGAAATACAGACATGTAATTTTGCATGTACAGGTTGCCATCCTAAAATACAGGCTTGCAATTTTGCATATACAAGTTGTTGTATTGAAATTCCAGCATGTTGTCCTGACAGTTCAGGCTGTCCTAATTGCATGTTTTTAGGCTGAAACTGTGGTGTATCATGGGCAATACATTGTTGGTTGTTTCCAACACCATTCCTTGCATTTTCAGGAGTATTTACAGTAGGTATATGCTACTGTAAATACCACTGGGCACAAATGGCTGTCTAAAAGGTACATCCTTCCTGAAAAGAACCCTCTTGACTTCCTTAGTCTTCTTGGGCTTCTTATGCATGTGATCTTTTCACAGAAGATGACATCATTGCTGCGTACTATCTTTCTTTTCTCAGGATCCCAAAGTCTATACCTCATCTCACCCTCGTCAATGTATCCTAGGAATATGCATTTACAAGACTTTGGTTCCAGATTGCTGCGTTCTTCTTTGCGTATGTGCACAAAAGCCTCACAGCTAGACACTCACAAATGAGCATAAGAAGGGGGCTTGCTCGACCGCTCTTCCTGAGGGACTCTTCCCCCCAAAGATCTATTCGGTGACCTGTTAATTAGATGAATGAATGCCATAATAGCCTTTGCCCAAAAGCCATGTATGAGACAACATCGTACATACCTTATCCTGTATGGTCCAATTCAAGCGCTCTGCAACTCCATTTTGGGGTGTATTATGAAGGGTAGTGAGCTCCCTCTTTATCCCCTTGCTATCACCAAATTCCTAAAAGGCTTTGGACACATACTCCCCACCATTATTAGAGTGAAGACACTTAAGTGCCTTATCAGTCTGGTTCTCAACCAGTGCCAGGAATTTATGAAACTTGTCAACCACTTCGTCCTTGCCACTAATAGGGTAAACCCATACCTTTCGAGTAGCATCATCGACAAATGTGACAAAGTATTTCTTTCCTCCTAGAGATAACCCTGGCATTTGACATACATCAAAATGTATTAACTCTAGAGCCAAAGATTTCAGTGAAAGAGACTTTTTATGAAATGCTTGTGCATGCTTACCGTAAACAAAAATTTAATGATCATAGTCCTCAAAATCAACATAACGAAGACAAGGCAAGTAACCCAAACGAGAAAGTATTTTCATTCTTGTTTGACTCATGTGTCCCAACAATTGGCCATGCCACAAGGAAACACTTGGATGTTTGGTCACAACAACAACATAGTCACACACACTAGATACATGAAGAGGATACAAAGTATCACTCTTTGAGCCTCTGGCAATAACCCTAGATCCTTTGTAGATCTTCCATTTCCCATTGCCAAAGGTTGTATGAAATCCATTGTTATCTAGATGTCCAGTGTACTAATCAAGCTCTTCTTGAGCTGAGGTACATGCCTTACATTCTGAAGAGTCAAGACAGATCCATGTTGAAATTGCAATTGCATACTGCAAATGCCTGCAATGTCACATGCATAATTTCCCCCAAGGTGGACAACACGATGTCGACATCCTATATAGTCTGTAAACCACTCACAGTGAGGGGTGACATGAAAAGAGGCACCTGAATCCAAAATCCAAGTGTGCATGTCATCATCCATATCGACTATCAAAGCATGTGCACTAAAACATGAAGATATGAAGAGTACATCATTCCCAGTGTCGTTGTCATGGCTGACTACATTCACCTCTTCGATCTTCACTGCTCTTCTTAGTAAGCTGACTCTCTTTCTTCTCTTCCTTACTGTCATTCGTCTTCTTGCCCTTCCCTTTCTCTTTCTTCCATTTATAGCAATCACGTTTGAAGTGACCCTTCTTGCCACATTGATGGCATTCAACATCCTTATTACGTGATTTACTACATCCCTTGCTATCAGATTTGCCTTTCTGTTGTGATCTGCCTCTAGTATGAAAAGCACTCAAAGACTTACTGAATGAATTGTTCTGCCGATTCATTTCTTCCATGAGTAGAGCACTCTCTACATCAACATATAAAAGCATAGCATTAGAATTGCTCATAGCAGTCATGAAGATATTCCAACTCTCTGACAAAATGCAAATCAAGAATGTAGCTTTGAAATCATCATCAATATTGAACTTCAAAGCAGCAAGCTAGCTAAAAATGGAGTTAAACTCAGTAAGGTGAGTAGACATTGTAGTACCCTCTTTCATATGCAAATCCATGAGTTTCTTTAGCCATTAGACTTTTCTTTGTAGCACTCTTTTGGGAATACAATTCTTCTAGCTGCTTCCAAATGTCATAAGCAGAATCCAACCCTTCAATGTTAAACAACAAGGCATAAAAAATCGATAGCTCAATGGTCGAGTGTGCAAGCTCATTCAACTCATCCCAGTTGTCCTACTCTACATCAACTAGTTTTGTTCCCTTTACTTTAATCGGCTTTGCTTGATTCTTCTGCACAATAAGATATTATAGCACTGCTTTTGCCAAACTGCAAAGTTGTGTGCTCCTTCAAGCTTCTTGATATGCATAAGATGATTGTCACTACTCCTAGCCCATGATTCATAGCCAAATAATTGTATGACAATAAATGATAGCTAATGCCAAGCAATGGAAGCTCCAAAATCCACTCAGTAGTATGTTAGGAATATCCCCAAGTATGTAGCAGCAAGAACATACATCAGTTCATTGCCCAAAATGCCTCAAAAACATTCAATGGCAGTAAACATACCAATTTCCTAACAAAAAAAGAGTGCAGTCCTAAAATTCCTGACAATATAGGTGGCTGTCCTACAATTTAGGAGTACAATCTTGAAATTCTTGACAATACAGGTGGTTGTCCTGCCATTCACAAGTACAGTCCTGACATTCAGGAAAAATCTTTTCTAAAAATTCAGAACTGGAATAACCTCTCAGATTGACTGAGATTGAGCTCCAAATATCATTCAAAGCTTCTCAAAACATTACCATAATGTTCTAGCATAGAAACATATCAAATTTCTTGACAGTGAGATATGGTATCCTGAATATGCATGAAATTGTCTTGAATGTACATCAATAGACATGTAGGTAAAGCTGATCCAAAAATTGTCAAGAATCACGTGGTGGAGGGGGTTGCTCAAGATGCTGCGCCGAACACATACAGAATGCACAAGGAGAAGCTCACTCAAGAGACAAGAAGAGAGATGGAAGCCAAAACGTTTTCTTGCTGATTTCTTCTTCTTCTTCCACACACTTTTCAATGTACACAAAGTATAGATAAGATACAACATAAAAGGAAAGTGGCCTACTAAGTCAAACAATGCATAACCGACTACACTAGTCGACTGGCGCTATAACTATGCCAGCTGTAAATAGGTGTAACGACCTGAATATAATATTAATGAGTCAGTGGCCATGTGAGAGTCATAATGACCACTGACGTGCTAAGTGTAAACGTGTGGACCCATCTAACCAGGCGGTCCATCATCAATGTCCGCATGTGTTGAGCTTGTCATCTCAATACTCCCCCTCAAGCTCAACTGCATCTTTGCAACTCCAAGTAAGCTTCGAAACTTTTGAAGCTTCTCTGTACCCAATGCCTTCATGAAGATGTCAGCTATCTGATCCTGTGTGCTGACATAGACCAAGTCAATCTCACCTGCTAGTACCTTCTCTCTCACAAAGTGGTAGTGTACCTCAATATGTTTTGTCTTGGCATGAAACACAGGGTTCCTAGCCAACTGTATACTGCTCATGTTATCACAATAAATGACAACTGGACCTTCCACCTGCACATCCAAATCAGCCAATAGCTTTTGCAGCCATACTACCTCACATGCTGCAACAGCAGCACCTCTATACTCAGCCTCTGTACTCGACAAAGCAACTGTAGATTGCTTTTTGCTGCTCCATGCAACTGCTGCACTACCAAGAGAGAACATGTATCCACTGGTAGATCTTCTATTAGACATACTACCAGCCCAATCTACATCTGTGTATCCAAACACCTGTACATCTGTACCTGCCTCATAGAAAAGTCCGTAATGTAATGTGGACTTCACATATCTCAATATGCGTTTGACTGCATCCAAATGTGGCTTTCTAGGTACTTGCATAAACTGACTCACAAGACCAACAGCGTAGCTCAAGTCTGGCCTTGTAATGGTCATGTAGATTAAACTCCCCACTATCCTCCTGAACATAGTAGGGTCTTCTATCTCATCCCCAACATCAGCACTCAGCTTTACATTCTGCTCCAATGGGACTGAAAGTGGTTTGCATGCAGTCATACCATACTTGGACAACATATCCAAGCCATATTGTCTTTGGGACAGCCATATACCATCATCACATCTGATCAACTCAATGCCAAGGAAGTATCGTAGCTCACCTAAATCCTTCACCTCAAACTTCATCTTCAAACAGCCCTTGACTTCAACAATCCCACTATCACTATCACCTGTAATAATCAAGTCATCCACATAGATGACTATGATGACCAAACCTGCATCTCCCTTTCTCACATAAAGTGAGTGATCAGCATCAGAAACATAAAAGCCAATATTGACAAGATACTCTCTGATCTTGTCAGACCATGCTCTAGGTGCTTGCTTGAGCCCATAGAGCGCCTTCTTCAACCTGCACACATACGTGGGATGCTCTAAATCTTCATAACCTGCTGGCTGATCCATATACACTTCTTCCTGCAAATCACCATGCAGGAAGGCATTCTTTACATCCATTTGCTGCAACCTCCAACCTTTGGCTGCTGCCAAAGCAATCACACATCTGACAATTGCCATCCTAGCAACTGGACTGAAGGTTTCATCATAATCTATGCCATATGTCTGGGCATAGCCTTTTGCAACTAGCCTAGCTTTGTACCTGCTAATAGAGCCATTTGCATTGTGCTTAATCTTATAAACCCACTTACATCCAATAGCTTTATTTCCCTTCGGCAATGATACTAGATCCCAAGTCTTATTGGCCTCTAATGCAACCATCTCCTCATCCATTGCTGCATCCCAATGAGCATGACCAACAGCCTCCTCAAAACATGTGGGCTCAACATCCTCAACTAGTTTCACCATATAAGCATAATGGTGAGCTGCATAACCTTCAAAACCAAATCTTTTAACAGGGTATCTCACCTTGCTAGACCTGCGTACCACTGGATCACTCAATGGAGTCTTTGCATTAACGCATGCTCTCTGCACACCTAGAGTCCTCACTGAAGGAATGCCAAGCTCATCATCCAAGCTCTCTGAGCCACTGGAGTCTCCATCAAGAACTGCATCAATGCCTTCTGACACTTTATTCTTTCCTTTGTCTTTACCTGTAGTGCTACTAGATGCACTCGAAGATATAGAGGTACTCCTTAGTCTCCCAGACCAAGGACTACCAGATGATGTCTCTGGCCCCTAAGAGTTCGTGATTCTTGCTTTTCAGCCTGCACATGAGTGTCATGATCATCATCATCATCCAATGCATCACCACTAGATGCATACCAACTGCTCATTTCATCAAAGATGACATCCCTGCTCACTCTGAACTTACATGTGACAGGGTTGTAGCAGCGATACCCTTTCTGCTCTAAAGAGTATTCAATAAAGACACACTTTTCAGCCTTTGGATCCAGTTTCTTCCGCAACTCATCTGGCACATGAACATACGCAATGCAGCCAAATACTTTCAAGTGTGAAACATCAAGCTTCTTACCTGTAAAACATTCTTCGGGGGTCATACCATGAACTGCAGCTGTGGGAGTTCTGTTCATAATATAAACAGCAGCATGAACAGCCTCAGACCAAAAATGCTTAGGCATATTCTTTTCGGCCATCAAGGCGCGTGCAACTTCTGCAATATGCCTGTTTTTCCTTTCTGCAACCCCATTTTGCTGTGGGGTATACCTGCATGTGAACTGTCTCTTTATCCCATGAGACCTTAGAAAATCACTGAACTCATTTGAGAGGTACTCTCCCCCTCCATCTGACCTCAAGCACTTTACTTTCAAGCCTGTTTCGCTTTCAACTGCAGCCTTGAAAGTTCTAAAGTGCTCAAACGCTTCACTCTTTTCCTTCATAAAATATACCCACAGCTTTCTAGAACAATCATCAATGAATGTGACAAAGTATGAACTGCCTCCAAGCGATACATTTTGTGTAGGCCCCCAAATGTCTGTATGCACAACATCAAGGATATTTATGCTTACATCTCTGTCATGTGAAAAGGGTTGTCTTGCCTGCTTACCAAACTGACATGCTTCACATACCTTCTGAAATTCTGCAACTTTAAATGTAGGCAAACCTGTAACCAACCCTTTGGACTGCATTAATTTCAGCCTCTGTACATTTGCATGTCCAATGCGTTTGTGCCAAATTTCAATGTCTGCAACAACACCTTTTCCTTTGGCATACATAGCAGCATTCATAGTAGGAATTCCAGCATCCAGAGTAAACATACGTCCAACTCTACTTCCCTTTGCTACCAACCTGCACTTGTCATTGAAGTCTTCTACAAAGCAGCCCTTTGCATTAAATCTGACTTGCAGCCCTTACTCTACCATTTGACCGACTGACACCAAGTTCTTTGTAATAGATGACACATGTAATACATCTGAAAGACTCTTTATCTTACCATCATGCAAGGACAAGGGAACTTTTCCAATATGTGAAATTGGGTGGCATGAATCATCACCCGTCTGCACATAACCTGCATTTTGCAAATCTTGCATCTCTCCAAACCATTCTGCATGGCTGGTCATATGATTGGATGCACCTGAATCAACATACCAAACATCTTCATGTGTTCCCTTCCCTGTAACAGCATTCATCATATGCTGCATAACAAACAAACGTTCATTTTTGTCTTCATTCTGTCGTGAAGACGATGCATAGTTTCCTTGGTGCAACTTACCACTCCGAATATCATCTTTCTTAGCATAACATTGGGCTGCAATATGACATGTTTTGCCACAGTAGTGACACACAATACCAGAGTTGTTAGAAACCTCTTCCTCTAAAGCTCCCCCTGCCTCTAAAGTTACCACGACCTCCTGAAACCTGCATATCGCCAAATTGCTGATTCAATCTGTTTTGCTGGTTGTCACTACCACGTCCTGTACCACGGCCTCTTGAAGAGAACCTGCCATGTCCCCTTCCTGAACTGGAGTAAAAAGCTTGGACCTATTCACTACTTCTTTCAGATGTCTCACTCTGCATGTTGATCTCTTTAGTGATCATAAGGGAGACCAATTCATCGAAATCTGGAAATGGCTTTCTGACATATACGGAAGTTACAAAAGACTTCCAAGCCTTTTCATTGTTAAGTCCACCCAAGGTAGACGACACCAAATCATCATCATCGGGCATTGCATCAATCGCTGCCAATGCATCTGCAATGCTTCTTACCTTCAGTGCATACTCATTGATAGACATCTTCCCTTTCTTTAATGTATTCAACTCTTGCTTGAGTTGAATCTTTCGTGCCTTTGTATTTACAGAAAACATACTTTCAAGTATGGTCCAAGCTGCATATGAATTCTCTGCATTTCTAATGTGTCCCAGCATATTATTGTCAATTACTGCAGACAACCAATACATGACCTTTTTATCCTTTGCATTGCATTCTTTCCGTGCCTTTGTCTCTTCTGCAGTTGGAGGATCACTCATCTCCGGCTCCTTTTCTTCACCTGAAACGAACACGTAGAGGCCTTTTCTAGTAAGGAAGTTCGTGACACGGAACTTCCATGAAGGGTAGTTATTCTTGTCGAGCTTCTCAATGATGGGGCTTCCACTGTTCTCTGCCATTATCACAAAATTAATACCAACAGCAAGCAAATCTTCTGCAACCCTGGACCTGTAGTGCACAGCAATACACCAGACAGCCTTTTTCACTGTCTGCTCAACAATACATGAAATCTGCAACCTGTTTGCAGATAAACCTTGTGTTTACTCACTGGTAAATACCTTTGAACTTACAGATCTGAAATCTGTAACCTGCGCACCCACTTTCGGTCAATACAGTCGAAGTTAGAAACTGCTGTCCGCAACCTTGCGGCTCTAAAACGGGCCCTGAAACGGCCTCAGATGCCCAAAATAATTGTGGGACATCCCTAAAGGGCTCATCTGCACAATACACAATGCTCTTCGCGCACACCAAATCTCACTGCAATCTGAGATTTTTGCTCTGCCCTGCTTCCGGTGCCTCCATAGGCACTATCCAAGAGAAAGAGTTGAAGGATGGGAGAGCTTCTTACCCGTGGCTTGCTTGCTCGAACCTTGCTTCTTCTCCTTTGCTTCAACCTTCAAAATCAGCCTCTCTCAATGGCGCGGCTCTGATACCATGTCAAGAATCACGTGGTGGAGGGGGTTGCTCAAGATGCTGCGTTGAACACACACAGAATTCACAAGGAGAAGCTCACTCAAGAGACAAGAAGAGAGATGGAAGCCAAAACGTTTTCTTGCTGATTTCTTCTTCTTCTTCCACATACTTTTCAATGTACACAAAGTATAGATAAGATACAACATAAAAGAAAAGTGGCCTACTAAGTCAAACAATGCATAACCGACTACACTAGTCGACTGGCGCTATAACTATGCCAGCTGTAAATAGGTGTAACGACCTGAATATAATAAGTAATGAGTCAGTGGCCATGTGAGAGTCATAATGACCACTGACGTGCTAAGTGTAAACATGTGGACCCATCTAACCAGGCGGTCCATCATCAATGTCCGCATGTATTGAGCTTGTCATCTCAATAAAAATGAGCTTTAATCACTGCTCAAATGCATTCCAGAATCAAATTCAAGCATGTAACATCAACCATAAGAATGAATACTTGGTTTAGAATGCCCGAGAGCAAGTCTAGAAGTAAGATATAATGCATACATAGTCAAAATGTCATTGAGCCTTGTTATTCTAGCAGCCAAATGCAAAACCAAGCAAAATGATGACTCTAATCACCCCAAAATGATCTCTAATCATGGATAAAACATCTCAAGTCATGTAGCACCAAATGGGCATCGGATAGTCATCACATAAGTGAATCAAAAGCATTATTCACTCAAGAAATAGTTGTTGTCCTGTTTATTACAGACTTGAATACTGTGTATTTCAGACCTAAAGCTGAATGTATATCAGCCCCAAGTGTAATACTACAATTCTCAATTCTAAGCATTAGATGCAAATTCTGGAGCACAACCATGATGCCAAATGAAGAGGAGCAATTACTCTGTAGGTCTTGAGCATGCTGAAAACCAGATCTGCATACCCATGCTGATGACGCCTTCAGCCGTGAAGAGATTGGAATGCTGGTCCAAGTGTTGGAGATGATGGGGAGGGTCCCCAAGTGACCAATGATGGTTTTTCAACAAGCTCAAATGAAGAGCGAAGCTTCAAGAAGAAGCTTCAAACCACCTTGCTGTCTCGTCTATGTAGACTCTTCACAATGAACTCTTCTTCAACTTTAAGCTCCTACACATGAAGAAATGCTTGATTGCTTGAACCAAGCTCTGATACCAGGTTGTTGAGTTAGCTGCAATGGAGCTTTTGTATAGAGATACAAGTTGAGAGAGATAAGAGATAGAGACATATGATTTGTGGTATTGAAGAGTGTTCCTCAATAATGATTTTAGATAGGTATATATACTATGTACAACCTGGCCCTTACAGGCGGACACGTGCACTGCCCTTTATCCCAACATGGAGAAGTCTTTGCTTGGTTCTTATTTTCTTGGTGAAAATGCCTTTCTTTCTTGCTTGCCTATCATACAAGCTTCACATGGTTCATTTATTTTAGTTTTATTGTAGGTAGATGAGCAACCATACCTTGTTTATGCATCTCCTTTAACACCGCAAAATCAATGTGACCAAATCTTTCATACCAAAGTTTACTTGTATCCATACCAACGGTGGTTGTAAGAGCACTTAGTCATACAGGTTATTCCTTCTTTCTCCTTTGTCGCCGAGAACTCTGCCAACACCATTGATAATTTTTTCATATGTCTTAATGAACCTCACCTTATGGCCAATATAAGTTAAAGAAGCAATTGATAGCGGATTTCTCTTAATCTTTGGAACATGCAACACATTTGAAATATTTTTGAGTTCACTATTTGTAGCAACAAAGAAAATGGTACCTATGCCCTCAACATGCCATTTTGCATCATTCCAAACCGTTAGAGTGATGCATTCTTACAGATGCTTCATAGAACCATATAAACATTTCTTGTTGGTCATGGGACAAGAGACACCACTATCCAACACCTATGAGTCAATGGTAGATATTTCTTGTGTTGAAAAACACACCTCCTCAATGATCGCTATAAATAAATCAAACTTTGCTTTAGCTATAATGGCTATCTCCTTCCCTTTAGTCTTCAGAGAGCCATTCTTTTTATTTATCTTCTTAACACAATAATTTGCAATTACATGTCCTTTCTTCTTATAGTAGAAGCACTCTCTTTGAAACTTTTTCTTATCACCCTTCTTCTTTTTGTCACCATTGGTAGAGGAACCACCTTTGCCTTTTGCATTGGTGGAGAATGCAACATCTTCACTACTGCTACCTTCTCTTGAGCTTTAAGCCGCAATTCCTCCTTTGTTAGTAGTGCAAAAAAATCCTCAAACATCAAAGCTTGGGATCTAGGGTAGTTATCAATCCATCAAACTTTGGTAGAAAAATCCGAAGATAGCTCCAAGCTAGCTCATCACTAGTCTTTTGTATCCTAGTTCAAACCATCTAGTCGCATAGATTCTTGATCCGAGTGATGAATGCTTCAATTCTCTCTCCTTCAGCAAACTTCTCTACTATTAGCTGATTCTCCAAGTTTTGAATTCTTTTTTGATTTATATTTTGTACAGCCTCCTCAATACATTCCAAGCCTTTGATGCCTTGGTTGTATGTTGAATCAAGGTTAAAGCAATGTCAAAAATAGCTTGTAACTAAGGCACACAATGCATGTGCACTCCATCATTTCTAAGCTTGCAAAAGAGTTGCATTTGGAGGAATCATAACTCTAAAATTTTATGGATAGGGGGTGGGTTGTGGCTCTAGGTCAGTCCCCAGCATTGTCTTTAAAAGCTCATAAGAATAAATGATACTTGTAATTTTAAACTTTCACAAAGTATAGTTTATACAATTTAACTTGCCCTTGTTGAAGGTTGGTGAACGAATCCTCAATGCTTGAATTGCCGATACAGTAGAAGCACCACTTGATATGCCAACACCATTACTTTATATAATTTAACGTGCCTTTGTTGAAGGTTGGTGAACGAATCCTCAATGCTTGAATTGTTGATATAGTAGAAGCACCACTTGATATGCGAACACCATTACTTGATGCAGTAGATGACATTTCTCCTCTTTATTACTGTTGAAGCCCTTGCCTCATATGTACTCTTCACTCCTCAGAGCCCTCCGGGCTTTGATACCATGCAGAAATTATATGACACAACATACAAAATCTGAGTAAGGAGTAGAGAACACACAACAAATATGAGAAGAATAGAAACTACTTTAATACCAAATGAACTGATACAAAGATGGCTCTGTCCACATGTGTGCTTCCACTATGAAGCTTAAATGGCAATTCAATACGCAAAGAGCTTAAGGGTAGGTGGAAGAACTCTAATTGGGTAAAAGATAGATTAATGAATGCTTTGAAGGAGTCTTCCTTTTATAGCTTGGGAAGGTCATCTGGTCAACTTGTCTGACCATATTATGAACCTTCCTTAGTAGTCAAGTCACTAAGGAATATTCTAGGGATCCTTAATAACTCCCACACCCTACAACTCGATGCATTGTGTCTTGAGTTGCTACTAGAATAACTAATCTATTTAACCCAAAGGCTAGATCCACAAATGTCACCTTTTTTCCATCTGGTCACATAGACCTCATGTGACATACAAGCTAAGACCCAACTCACACATGGCTTCTCCTCATAATGGGGCTTACAACTTAGAGCTCCATGGATTATTGTTGGTGGCACCTTACAAGGGTGGGACATTGAGTATATCTAACAAGTAATATTAGGACAAGATTCTTGAGTCGACACAGTCCATAGGATAGCTCAACTGTAGCACTAATAGTAGGTACTAAAAATAGTCTATGGATGTGCCTTAAGATACTAGTACAATGCTAAAAGAGGCTATCGTTTTTAGTGACTGGAAGGTGAATTGAGTTTTTTCTAACTTTTTTGTTCATTGAAGGCAAGGCACCTACGTGTGCATGACAATCATCTACTATGATAATCTTAGTAGCATTTAGTTTGTCAAGAACCTAGTATATCATACAAGAATCAAACACATAGAGGTCCATTATCATCTAATTTGAGAGTGCATTTTGGTAGGTGATATTGACTTGGTTTATGTTAGTACAAAGGATCATGCTATAAATATTTTCACAAAGGCCTTAAGCGTTGAGAAGCTTTGCTACTTTTTTAACATAAATTGGGGCTAGAGTAAGTTAGAGTTGAGAAGCTTTGCTAAATTTTTCAATTGAAGTAGTGGCTAGAGTAAGTAAATTGGAGGAAATCTATATATAAATATGGTTTAAAAGAGAAGCAACATTAGATATTTGGTGAAAAGAAGAGGGAGTGATCATTATGTGTAAATAGGCTTTATGAGAGAATTAGCATAACTAGCATTAGATATTTGGTGGAAAAGAAGAGCAAGTGATCACTATATTTGCACAAAATTTGGGGATACTTGAGTATGCTTTATCTAGTATTTATTAGTTCACCATGAACCAAGTAGACCATTGAACTCCCATTCATCTTCCCATCGAACACCTCTAGGGGTTTGGCCTAATTCACATCGTGGGTGGACATGGAATTCTTGCCCAAAGAATAAGGTTTAGATAGACGTATTTTGAGAGAGAGAGAGAGAGAGAGAGAGAGAGAGAGAGAGAGAGAGAGAGAGAGAGAGAGAGAGAGAGAGAGAGAGAGAGAGAGAGAGAGAGAGAGAGAGAGAGAGAGAGAGAGAGAGAGAGAGAGAGAGAGAGAGAGAGAGAGAGAGAGAGAGAGAGAGAGAGAGAGAGAGAGAGAGAGAGATGCTTTTCCCTTTTTTAAATGCAAAAAGGTAAGGATGTTGTGTTTAGCTTTGTGAGTCATGCCTTATAAAAATGATTTATTTTCACCCTTTTTTATTTCAACCAAAGCAAAATATGATTTTCTTTTTCACTGAATGTCTCTCATTCCTCCCATTATTTTTTTTACACGAAAAGCACATTCTCATCTTGAGGATTTAGCAGAATGCAATTCTAGCTAAGGTGCTATAAAAGCATAGAGTGACCAATTTTTTGAGACAAACCCATCTATGTAAATGGGTTTGCATAGTTTTAATGTTAAACATCCTCTTTTAAATTTTTAGATTTTTTTGTATTTTAAATATCAATATTAAATGTAATTAATTATATTGGAGAGATTAATTTTTTGAGACAAATGAATATATATAAATAGTTTTACTTGATTTTAATATTAAGTATAATGATTTAATTTTATAAATTTAATTGTGTTATAAATATAAGTTAAATATAATTAACTACATCTATATTTAATAATGTGTAAATGTTCAAATGTGCTAGTAATTCACATTTCATTAGCAAAAGGACTTCTTTGATATCTTTTGTATAATAAGTTAAATTTTTCATAATTTCATGTCATTTTAAGTAATAGCTACATAATAGGGATAGTACATGTAAGATCTATCAAATCTAATGAATACCAATTATGTAGCTTTAGGTGAGAATTTTGATTGGAGATTGTGCATCTTATTATCTTTAGATATGATAAGTCATATGGGTAGCCAAACTACAATTCATAAGGTGTGTGGTTGTGAAGAGAGGCAAAGTGCAACCTATTTTGGAAATAAGTCACCATAGTGATGACCTTCTCTCAAATTGTTTTGCTAAGATGGGCCACAAAATGCATGGATCTTGCATTAGGTTTACTTTTTTGGACTAAAAAATCGGTATTTTTCTTTTGAGAGAGAAAGTGTTTGGACAAATTGGGAGAGAGCTATCATTATGTACTGTGTCATTTTTTAATTAATGTAGTTTTCTTTTATCTTTCATCATGTTAAAATGAAGTAAAACATTATCTTTAAATCCATAGTATACCTGTGCCAGGTACCAACGTCCTTGTGTCATAGTAGTAAAGCCAATGTTCAACATACTTATGTAATACAACAAATATTTAGACTAGAAACATCCTAGGATTTAGTGTTAGTATATATCACCCACCACTGATATGGATATTTGCATAGATTGATCACAAATGTTTAACTTATGAGATCATGAATGATTAGCCTATGATAATGAATTTAACCATTGAAACTTCATTGAAACACCATTATGAAATGAAAATAATTAATCAATAATAAATAATTACAATTGTAATTATTTACAAAATATTTTAAAAGATAAATTCATATTTGAGGTCTATATGGCACACATTGGTGAAAAGCAAAAGGAGAGAGAGATGCTTAGAAAATAAGAGAAAAAAGCTTTTATCACTTGAGTGGTTAGAACAATGAGAAATATTTGGAACGAAGACATTGCATGCCACTAATATACCATTGATGCTTATGAGACCTTCATGTAGCATTTAGCTAGTCAAGGTAGATGCATCCACAATGGAATTGAGGTTGCATCAATCTCACATAGATCCTTGTAATTGGTTGATATTATCCCACTCTTCCTTAGGCTCACCAAAATCTACTAAACATTCCACAATACCTTTTTAATATGGTGGCTTGTTCCGAGTCTCATAGTCAAACTCTTGCAAGGATATTAACCACTTAGCTAGGCGATCAGTACATTAAAGCTTGTTCAAGAATAGGTGTAACTCCTTAGCCTTAGTGGAAAAGACTATCTTCTCATAAAGAATGTACTGCTTGAACTTCTTGGTGGCGAACACCATAGCCAAGAAAAGTTTCTCTAAATAACTATAAGGAAGATTTGAAACGCCCAACCTTTCGATTGCAAATGCAATTAGATGATACAATCGCAACAGGGTTACCTTTTCTCATATTGGGGTGATCCTTTTGATCCTCTTTCATTTTTTGACCCCTAGTAATTGCTCTAATATTGTTAGATGCCTCATTCTCATCAATTGGAAGTGTCTCTACCAAGGTGAACCCAATGAGCATTTCCTCTTGGGAAATTGAATGGTGTAATCCAAACAATGGAATAGTTTGCGTAGCTTCTAGGCATACACTTTCACACTCTCAATTAAATTCCCACTAAGTCTTGTTTAGGATATGTAGTCAATATTGACTATCATTTTCATGAGAGAACTCCCTACAAAATGTAATGTAAAACCCTTGCATGTCGGTAATCAAATTTTCCATGAGTCAATAATACCACTACACGACATTTTCCTTCAAAGTCATGTTGAAGAACATCAAGTGATGTGCTTCCTCATTGACATGGTATTTGAACATAAGTTTTTGGAAGTCTTTCAAATGCAACTCTACATTTTCATTTAGACTTTCACTAAAGATAGACAATGGATACCCTAGAGTGGGTAGAGCTGCTATACTAGATGGAATTTGAATTGCTTGAAGGGCTATTAAGGGTGGTGGCTCTGCCATCCCTATTGGTATAGGAGCAAGCTTAGCACCGATAATAGTAGATGTGAGGATAGGCTTAGGAAGGAAAACTACAATACTACTAGTGATACCAATAGGGGGTGGAGTTAACCCACTACTTTGGCTAGTCCTTGAAGGGGTAGAACACCTGGCATTAGGTGTTAAAGGTCGGCTTCCACTTGTGCATGCATTGGGACTGCTCTTACTAAACAAGGGGATGTAAGACCACTCACTTTAATGGATACAAGACTAGTGCAATCAAGGAGTACTTGCGAAAGACTTCCACACGTTTTCTCAACCACTCTTCATGCCCCTATTGTTCGACACGAGAGATTTCTAGTTGTCATTCACATTCTTGCCTTAATAATTCTCTCTTCACTTCTGAGTGAAGAGGCATACACTCTAGAATTGAGTTTTAGGTCTTACTGGGAATCCTGAAGGAGTCTAGACAAATGCACCACCTGCCCTGACCTAAAATGGGCTCTCCCACTGGAATCTCACTATCAAACCTCACACAACCAACCCCCAAGTCCCTACGGCCATGAGCGATTGACTATAAGCTAAAAGATCTCTCTAAACTATAAAATGTTATGCTACCACTTATCTAATTGCATGCTCCAAACTCTAAGCAAAATTTCTCAACATAAGGTATCTAGCACACCACATATACATAACACAGGCTCCTCCTTGGCTAAGTACCATGGTCTCTAGAACGAGTGTACAGACCTGATTAAGGATTGGCCCACTCGACCTTGTCTTTTTGCACAAACATAACACAAGCTCCACTTATAACCCTCTTAAGCCAAGTAACTAAAAATCTAGGACTCCCTCACACACTGAGTCATGGAAATATTAGGTGCTATGCATCAATGTGTGAAGTACATGCTTGAATGCAAAGTGTGAATGAGCATTGCTAGTTACACCCTAAAGACATTGAGTCCTCTTAACTCATGCTACATTTGGGATCATAGATGACATAAGATCAAGCTATTCATGACATGTAGCATAAAATCAATACTTTTAGCAATTATTATTTGGTTTTTAACACATATATTCTTTTAACACACTATGAACGGTATCAGGACTACTTATGTGCCACTAAAACACCTTATTAGACATGAAGATGCTTTATGATTTTTGAATTTATATTTAAAATGTAACTGTATTTTTTATTTTTTGGTTTATTTATATAATTTAACTATTTATTGGTTTTTAATCTTATTTTATCTATTTTTCTTAATTTTGAAAATTTATTAAATAGAAATTCAAAAAATAGAACATAAAAATTATAAAATGTTGAAAATTAAGTATTCATATCCTTTTGCTCCCTCTAAAACAAATTTCAATCCTATTCCATTTGCTATGAAGATTAATGAACTTACTTGAAAATCACTTATATGCCCTGATACACCTCTTGTGCATGTCAATGCCACCGATGCCTCCAATGGTCACTAGCACACTTGATAGGACTCCACAATGCTCCAAGACTTCCTCAGGATTATCCTTTGTCACATCACTTCCATCTCTCACCCTCACACTCCCCTTCCCCCTTCTCTCATAAAAATTGACATTATGTGTATAGAAAGGGAGGAGAGAGAAAGACTAATTTTTTTTTTCTCATTTCTTCAAAACAACCCAGATAAATGGTATGATTGTGAAGAGAAAGGAGAGTAGGCTTCGAATATATGATTGAAAGTGCTAGATCATGAATATTCATCGAGAGGAGGAGATCATCATAAGGAGCCCATAAATGCATTTTTCATATTTTGTGCATTTCCCCCCCTTCTTCCTCTCTTATAATGAGAAGATGCATTTAAAAAAAGCAACCATTTGAACGCTACCGCAAGTGCCCCTTCAAATTGGGTATGTCTTCATGATTTTGGAGCCTTTTTTGGCAAAAAACATATCCATCTTCCATGTCCCACATAAATTAAGGTATTGAAGCATGAAACGGCACCTCAAATGCATGGAAATGATGGCTCGACTCTTCTACACTCCTTTTAGACTTACTGCTCTGCTAGGTCCCTAACTTCAAAATGTTCTATGTCTTGCACCTTGAACACTTTGTATGAAAAACAACTTTGAAGCTTTAAATCTTCAATTTTAACAAAAAACACATTACATGGATCCATAAAAAATACTTTGAAATCTCGCGTAGTGCATCTCTAAATTAGCTTCTCATTGGTGACCACAAATAGGATGGCCCAACTCATTGAATCCACAAAGAGCACTTGCCAAAACAACACAAAAATGAGAAAGCACAACTAATAGGAAAAGAGATAACCAAAGAATAAAGAAGATATTACACATTGAGCCCCACAAGCATGTATCCAATGCTTGGGAAACTAGGACCAAGAAATGAGGATTCCCCTAGGGAAATGAATCTCAATATCTATCCTTGCTATCAAACACTGATAAGGTGACCCAAACGCTAGCTTAGCCTAGCTGGATATTCACTTAGGGGACAGCCCAATCTTACAAAAGGCACGCAAGCTCTAGCAAGAGACTTAGACTGACTTCCTTGCACTTAGAATCCACTAATGACAAAGATAAAAGTGTTAAGCCCAATATCCCCTTTACGAATTTGTTCGCCACTTTATTATCATATATAATATTTCTTAGTGGAGATGGCTTGTTGGCCATTTATTTGATTGTAATGCCCCAAGGAGATCAAGGCATTGCCCTTGGGAGACTCAAATCCAAGAATTTACCAGAACCTTGGAAGGTGACACACAACTTTTATTTTGTTTTACTTATTTGATTCTAATCCCATAGCTAGGTCTCATCCCAAGGAGGGTAGGGCATCGTCCCCAAGCCTATGGGGCTTGACTTGAAACCACAAACCTACCAAGTCCTCACGAGGCAACAAGTATATTCTAGCTCTTTATTACTAGTAGTATGATGATTTCTTTTTTTCCATGATGGGATTGGGGACAAATTTTCACCCATAGGTCACACTCAAATCCAAGCTCCTCACATACTAGGGGCTTTCTCGCAACAAGAAATCACAGTAGGCACTCCTAGCTAGGCAAGCTACCTCACAAAGAAGAAGCAATTGTTGAGATGTAAGCTTGTGAGCTCTCCTTATACTGGAGGGGATAAGGGTAGCTAGGTGTGAATGAACTGGAGGACAGGGGAGCAAGGGAAAACCCTAACCCTAACTTCTCTAGAGGCTATATAAACTGCCTAAAGGTCACTCTCACAGTAGAGGAGAGTGTATCAATTGTACCTTTGAACAACTTAGTAAGCAAGATCTTCTTCTTGTACTTGAGCTGTCTCTCTCCCTCTTGTGCACACTCTCATGCTTCCACTCTGATTTTCCACATGGTATCAGAGCCACCATCTCTGATCCTTCAGCTTCCCTTAGCCTCTTCACACACCTAAGTGCACAAGAAGAACTTTTTCCTTCTCATTTACCTTCCTTTCCACCATAGCCAGCTTGACCCACCTCTATAGGAGGACCCGTGGAGAGCAAAGAAGGCCATTTCAGCTCCTCATTCCTTTTGGAGATCTTCTCTCCAACTCAGGGAAATTTAGCGTGGCACATCAAAGGCGGGGATCAAGCGACATGGAGGGCAACATTGCATCAGATGTAGAAATCGGTGCAGATCTATAGGTGACATGTCCAGAGCTCAACGCGACCTATATATTAATTCTGTTACTTGGTTCGTACTTGGCCACCTATAAAGGACTAGACATTGCCATTGCCTAAGGCAATAGGTAAGAACTTCCTATAATGGCCATGGTCTATGGAGATGTAAGGCCAAAAATCCGCAAGTTTAATGGAAAAGATTTCCATCCTTGGCAAGTCTTGGTAAAATATAAAATGATGGAACAGGGCTACTGGACCTTCATAAAAGGGACCAAAGTTATTGACCCATCAAATCCCCTTGATGTAGAAGACAATGAAAGAGCTCAGGCCATCATCATGCTTCATCTAGATGAATCCTTAATTCATCATATTGACAAACTCTCCACTGCCAAGGAGAAGTGGGATGAGCTTGAAAGGCTTTATGGCGCTACAGGGGAGAACTTCAAGATTTTTCTAAAGATTGAGTTTTTTAGCTTGGAGTATAAACAAGGAGAATATCTAAGTAAGTTTATTTCACATATAAAGGGGCTCATGGCATAGCTGGCCTCCGTTCAAGCACCAATTCATGATGAAGTTGCCATTGCCATCGTTTTGAAGTTTGTAAAGAAGGTCTTTCCAACCATTTTTACTACCCTTACTAATATCCTGAACCCAACTTTGGCAAGTACCATCTAGTCATGCTTGGATGAAGAGTAGAGGAACCATAACAAAGGCACTTCAGCATTTACTTCCCGTGAGCAAGTGTTAGTCCATACATCTTCTACAAAGTGCTCCTTCTGTCATAAAAAAGGGCATATTGTAAGTAATTGCTGGAAGAAGTACAAAAAAAAATGAAGTGCAATAAATGCAAAAAGATTGGGCATATCACTAGTAAGTGTCCCAGTGTTCCAAAAGTACCTAAGGAATTGGAGGCTAATTTTGCCTCCCAATCCATAGATGATCGACTCTTTTGAGTCTTGTAAACTCTTTACCTATAACCATCTTTGTAGCCTGATTTATAAAGGCATCTCATTGTCGATTAAGGGGGGGCATCCTATCATGCTTTATCCAATGCCACCTGGCATTGAGGGGGGGTGTTGAGAAGTAAGCATGTGAACTCTCCTTATACTAGAGGGGATAAGGATACCTAGGTGTAAATGAACTGGAAGACATGGGAGCAAGGGGAAACTCCAACCCTAACTTCTCCAGAGGCTATATAAATTGCCTAAAGGTCATTCTCACAATAGAGGAGAGTGTACCAGTTATATCTTTGAACAACTTACTAAGCAAGATCTTCTTCTTATACTTGAGCTCTCTCTCTCCCTCTTGTGCACACTCTCATGCTTCCACTCTGATTTTCCACAGCAATCCTCTATTGAATGACCATCAAGAAGACTAGCATTCCACTCAGGACTACCTATGGGAATTCATAAGCCAAAAATTAGTAATCAAGGAATCTTGCTTAGTAAGGTCCATTAAAAAACCTAATTCTTGGCTTTAGACCCATGGAAGATGAAACATAAGTGATCCCTATCCCTTTATCTCAAAACATAAAGCAATAATCAATAAGAAACAAGGTAATAGAGACACTTGGTAGTGAAGAAGGATCCACATTGAAATTCATGAAACATCCCTTGATTGCAGATGGACTAACTTACACAACACAACTTAATAAACAACACAAAGGGTAAAAGAACATGTAGTAAAGGAATAAAGCACAAAACCTAGACCAAAGGATGGGCCACTCAAGCTTTACACTAGATGCATCAAATTATTGACTAACCACCTTGCATAAATAACAAAGGGCATCTGATGAATATGCATGTTGGGGATAAAGGCACCTATGCCTAACTGCCTATGCATTCATTACATTGATAATACTTGTTGGAATAAAGGTGCATGTGTCTAACTGCCTATGTATTCATTACATTGATAGCATCTACGCACATGTACACTGTGGGTGGTGGGCACCCATCACTATCACTTCATTGTTTATCCTTTCAATGACATTTGAATAATGGAAGGCTGGTCACACATTGTGGCTATTGGAGTTTTTGTTGGGGTAAAAGGCCCTTGGGCCTGCCCATATTCTTTATTCATATATATATGAAAGTGCAATAAGGCTATCATAACATTGTTGACAATACCTACATTGTGTGTGCTCTTCTCTCCCGCGTCTCCTGCATCCCTTTCAACTGGTATCAGAGCCACTCCTTCGCGAGCTCTTTCCAACATCTACACGAGGTATGAGAGCTTGCTTCTCACTCGGTTCTCAGCCATTCTTTGACATGAACAACAAGGTTTCATGAAGAGGCAGCCCCATAGCTTCCATCATTGAAGGTTGTTCTCTTCACCTCTTGCTTGGACTTGTCCTAGGCTTGTGTAGGCCTATTGTAGGCCTTCATTGGGCTCTTGCTTATCCCTTACCCACCATGATTTGGCCCCTCAAGTATAGCAGCATGCTTATTTGCGCCTGTTTGCAAAAATGGCTCAAAAATCACTCTTTTTGTCATATCTCGGGCATTCAGAACCCGATTCAGGCAAGGTAAGAGTCTAAGCTGGGGTTTTGGCATGCTCTGGATGTGATGGTGATGTCACATTTGTCAAATTCTGATGACAAAATATTTTGCAATAGATTTCAGGTCTGAGACAGCATGTATTTGTATGCCTATGGCTTATGTGATGCTTCTATTGATGTCTATTGATACCGGATCACTTGTGGATGTTATGCCTCTTATGTGAGATGCATTTGGAGTTAATTTAGCTCAGCATCGACTATTTTGTACAGTTCAAGATCTATCCAAAATAGGGCAGCCACCTGTTACTTCAATTTTATGCTTACAGGTTTTAGCATTTGATGCCCAATTATGCCCGGTTGGTGCCTATACATACGAGAATGTATGCCTATGGTTTGCCTATGGGTTTCAGCTTGGATTGAGCATTATTTTACTCATTTTTGGACTGTCATTTGCTATTGAAAACTTTAGGGTTGAAGCTATTTAATGATTTGCTAGGTTATGCCTATTGTGTACCTATTGGGTACAGGGTGCTCCCGGCTACTTGGGTTGATGTATTCACACATTTGGATGATGCCACATGGTTCTTCTATGCTCTGAAATTGTTTTGAGATGAGATTAGAGATTGATTTTATGGTTCATTGTCACTTCCTTGCAGCAGGCATTTCATTGTCATGACATGGTTTATGCCTAGGCCACCCAGTGCGGGTTGTGATGTCTTAGTGAATGCTTTTGGTTGGTTGCGGATGGCAGCTGTTTGAGCCTCATCTCGACACTCATTTGAGTATTCCCTTGAGCAGTTTGGATTTTTCCGTTACAACTTGGCTTTTTGCGTTACGACCTTGGATGCTATATGGGATTTGATATTCCAATTATGGATCTTGGCTATTACTTGGATGCACTTATAGGTATTGAGCAGTGAACTGCTCCCTTGTTTTGCCAGTTACCTATTGAGCTGTGATTGCTTGTTTGCATTTGATATGCGGGATACTTACTGATCAGTGGACTTGGATAGTGCTTGGGATTTATAGTTATGGCCATCCTGCTTCTTTGTTGTATGGCATCTATGCTATTTGGGCTGCTATTGCCTGTGTATGTCAGGGAGCAGTTGATCTTTATGGTCACTAGTGTATGCACATGGTCTGTTGCTATGTATTTACAGAGCCTCTTACCTGGATGCTTTTACATAAATATTTGGGCTTTTATTGGGGAGCTTGATTCTTGTAGGTTTTTTTGCCACTTGCCGTTCTTGGCTGGTCATATATGTTAGTACATGGTATGAGACATTGCAAAGTTATGTATACTCCTATGTTTTGGGGATGCTTATGCATTTATGGCTCCGAGGCATGCTTATGCTTTCATGGGTGCGAGCTAAAGTGGTTGGATATGTCATGCTTTTGTCTGCTAGGCTTGTCTGTGTGGGAGCTTTTGCATTTGTGTTTGATGCCTTTGTATTCTCCCGTTCTGGTTTGGATGAGTCCCCTTTGCAGTATGCTATGATGACTTCAAGCTCTTCTAGTCATGCAGACAGTCCTCTTGATGAGTCTGTTCTCTCTGATGAGAGTTCCCCTGATCCTTTGAGCTCCTTGGATGTATTGGACAACCCTACTCATGCTATTACAGAGCACTTGTCCTCTTCTACAGGTTTTACACGTTCTGTTTGCTTTCATTGTGGAAAGCGAGGGCATGTGAAGCGTAAATGCTTCAAGTGGATTAGAGAGCAGAAAAAATTGCGCTGCACTAGACATGAGAGTAGAGTCAATGATATAGTAGGTGAGACCACTGTTGATAGTGGTATGGTGCATGTAGTTACCCATGATGATGCAGCTGAGCCTAGACTCCTGGCATCGTGTTACCTTGCAGATTACTTGCTCAATGATATGGCCTATACCTTTGATTGGCTTTTAGATAGTATGGCATCTTGTCATGTTACTCCACATAAGGCTTGGTTCTCTTCTTACAGGGAGGTTGATGGATGTATTTCTTTGGGCCTTGAGTAGGTTTGTCATGTTATTGATACAGGGGATATACACTTGGCTTTGCCAAATGGGTCTTCTCTTATGCTCCGTGATGTCTTGCATATACCTACGCTCAGTAAGAGCCTAATCTTTGTCAGTTCAGTTGCATGGTGCAAGATATTATGTCTCTCTTGGGGATACTTCATGGAAAATCCATCGTGGTTGCTTGGTATTGACCAGAGGTGCTAGATATGGTAGTGATTATGTAGTGCATGTCTCTCATGTGGGAGATTCTATGGTTGTAGTTACGCAGATACCACATGCATTGTTATGGCATTGTTGCCTAGGCCATGTACGACACACTGAGATGGATGATTTATGTGATATGGGCTTATTTCCTGCTCTTCGATTGTGTGAGGCATGCTCCTCTAGATCTAGTCCATGTTGCAGTATATGGACATATGCCTTCCCAATCACTTGGTGGAGCGTCGTATTTTATGACCTTCATGGATCATGCTATCCACTGTGTTTGGGCTTACCCTTTGGTATGGATTGAGGATGTTGTTACTATGCTTGACAGGCTTATGGATTCTGCTGGTAGCGGGCCTATATGCTTGCAGATGGATTATGAGAGTCAAGCTATCTCTCCCAGCTTACGGATCTCTTGTCAGCAATATGGCATTGATTTCTTATGCCCACGGTATTATGGGATTGCTCATGGCATGTGCCTGACTTTACAGGCAAAGGTTGATTCTTTGCTTACCACAGCTAGGTTGTCTTATGGCTTTTGGGCTGAGGCCCTTATGACGGCAGTCTACTTGGTCAATCGGACGTCGTGTTTCTCTTTGGATGTTATTACTCCACATAAGGCATGGAGTGGCATGAAATCCTCCTATGATCACTTGAGGATGTTTGGCTGCTAGGCATCTGTCTCAGTATGCCACATGAGCCTATGTCATGCAGATGCATACTCCTTGGTTATGGAGATGGTGACTTTACGGCTTACAGATTTTTGGGATTTAGATACCCAGGAGGTTCTATGCAGCTGTCATGCTATCTTTTATGAGACACAAACACCTCTCAGGCCTCTCGATGCGCGTTCAGTGCGCTTTATGACTAATTCTACAGCCGTATGTCAGTCTTCCACTTTGCTGAGGCCGCATACTATCTTGAGACCCCGTCAGGATGGTGGCCCTCTTTTAGTGATTGACTCTAGAGAGTTTGGATGCTCTCTGCTGTCTTGTATGCGCCACGTTGATGCTATGTGCTACTCTGATGATGATGATGTACAGCCTTGCACTCATGAGTTGTGTTGGATTGCTCCGTTGTATGGAGCTACGGGATCACTTGCCTCCTGGATGTCTGGGACTCGGAGATTCGTGACACTTATTGCACATCTCGCTTTCTGATTGGGCATTGGGTGAGATGTCATGATTCCTCACCTTGTCTCTTTTCTTTTCTTTTGTTTTTTCACTCCTTGGCCCATTGGCCTTTTAGTGGGAGGTTGTTGGGGTAAAAGGCCCTTAGGCCTACTCATGTACAATGACTGCCCATATTCTTTATTCATTTATATATGAAAGTGTAATAAGGCTGTCATAACATTGTTGATAGCACCTACATTGTGTGTGCTCTTCTCTCCCGTGTCTCCTACATCCCTTTCAGTTTTCACATATGGTGTCTCTCTCTCTTGCTCTCTTGCTCCATCCGCCATAACAGCTCTTGCTTCCACTCGTGTGGTTCCACTCGGGCTCTACCTATCAATTGGTATCAGAGCCAACCATTTGAGGATCTTCTTTATCCTTTACTTTATCCCAGATTTAAAGCTTCAACTCAAGGCTTCATGGCAACTTGAGGTATGCATTGAGTCTTTCCTTCTTCTAGCTTGTTCCAGCTTGCTCTGTGCTTGTTGAGGAGCTTCCCAAGGCTTAGTTGAGCCTTGTTTACTTATTTAGTTGAGGAGTAGCCATTTTATACATTTTGAATGGATACAGAGCATGTTGTAGAAGTCTTGGTGGATAGTATGGTAGCTTAACAACACTGTCGTATTTTGGCCATAACTTTTGTATACAATATCAGATTTAGATGTTCTATATGTAGAAATGATGCGTAAAAAAAGAGATATAGACTTGGGCACTCACAAACTTGATTTTGTGTAGTTTTTTCCTCTATTTCACACAAAATAGAACAATTTTGTTTTGAAAAGAAAATAGTAAATTCCATAATGTATGTTTAGTGCTTTAGGGATGCTAGTTTGGTGCCCCGATGGTATGGATTTTGGACTAATTTGAGCTTGAAATACCTCAAATTTCACAATCATTTTAGTACTATAATAATAGGGGAGCAAGCATTTATTTGTGAAAAGCTTATGACTAATGTTCATTGATGCTTTACAAGATACTCAGTGGTGTACTTCTACTTCAATTGTTATGTGTACTTCTTGATATACTATGGCATGCTTTTGAGCTGGGATTTGGGTTCTGTTACATTGCTTGGTTGTGATTAGATGCCTTGGTTACTTTAGTGGCTTACGTGATTGCAAGCTTGAAGAATATATTGGGATTTATACTCCTAGCTTATGCTTCATGTATCTTTGATACTTGGATGCCATTTACTTGATGTTTTGAGCTTGTATTACTCATTTGGCATTTGATTTTGTTCTAGTGGGATTGGGCTTGCTTGTGGTCAGCAAGATCTTGCCTCTTGTTATTGTAGATTAGTTAGGATAGGATTGTAGAGATATGAAAAATGGGAATAATATGGGCAAAAACAATTTGACTGAAGCCAAATCATGCAATTTAGGCTTGAAATAAGACATGGAAAATAAGAGGCTCCTCTCCTGATGATGGTGGATGCTATTGAAGAGCTCTTGGTACCTGAGATCAAAGGTTTGGAACTCATGCTTGGCATGTGCTTGATCCTCGAGGGAAGGAGAGGGGATAGAAACAGATCCAACTCTTAGCCACCCACGCTCTGATTTGTGAGAAGGCACGAAGAAAGATGTGGTTTGACAAGCATGTCAAATAGCGCAACTTTGATTAGGGGGACCTCGTTCTACTATACTCTATGAAGGGTCACAAATAGAAAATGAAATTTCAAGGACTATGACCTTTCCGAGTATGTACAATTAGTAGAATATGCAATGTTGAATTGGAGACGCTCGAAGGTGAAGGAATAGGCTTTTTCAATGGCAGTCGCATGAAAAAGTACTATCCTTCTTTCCATCCGTTGCATGAGCCACCTATGCTTGAAGCCCCTGTCAATGTCTGCATGGACACTATGACTGAACTGACAGATCAAGATGAAGAAGCAGTGGCGCCTGCCTACCTACGAATCATGGTCACTGCAGAACGGACGTATTCTTTTGATGCCTTGATCGACGAAGGTGCCGACTATAATATCTTGACGCATGACCATTGGACACGCATTGGTCAACCTAAATTACATCCCATAAACGCATACTAAACTCAGCCCATTTGGGGGCAACACTTACTCACTCTTAGGAAAATGCAAAGTGTCTATCTCTATCGAGTCTAAAAGTATACCAGTCTTCTTTTATGTGTTGCTAAACAGTAAAGGGGTTGGTAATAAGTCACTACTAGGTCGCACTTTTAAAAAGCAGACGAACTGCAATGTGGACTATAACCTAGATCACATCCATCTTGCTATAGGCAATGCGCGCATAGTAACTACTTTCAGCAAGGGTTATCTTGATCCTTCTACAATTGCAAAGCCACCGATAGAGACCCCTACGAGCACGCCTATGACCAAGCCTAGGGAGAAGGGTTGTGATATCTCACCCCATGCTCAAACTGCTAGAACCAAGCCCCCAAGGCCGTTCACAAGGCCAAGGAGTCCACGCTCATATGGGTGCCAAAACGACAAGGGCCACCTCCTTGTAAATCGCAGAAACGTGCTTCTAAATGCAAAAACTGTCAGTCACAGCCTAAGAGGCAGCTCAGATGCTATCGACGTAGGCGCACGACCATGCCACGATGGATCCCCAAAGATCTCTTGCGAGCAGAAGGATACTATGAGGGAAACCCTTGGATATGGGTGCTTAAGAGTGGACATTCAAGAGGCTCAACTTTAAGCAACCTCACTCCAGCTAGAGAGGCTTGCACATACAGAGCCCAGGCTGCAAAGCAAGATGGACCAGCAACAGTTGTGATTAATGAATCCCAACTCATTTATCGTCCAAAGCTAGATTCCCCAGAATTATCCAAGTCAGAGGAGTTGAGCACCCCCATACCGGCTCAGATAGAATGCAACAGGGCCTCCTATACCACTGGAGCCCCCTGCAGCATCTCAAAGTGCTTTTGAGTGCAAAGTCCCATCTGTGACGCCATCAATGGAGTCACTGCTGTCCAGCCCAATTGCACCATCACCACCACAGGTCTTAGGACTTCGTATGAAAGACGATCTTTCCTTTCAGTGGCCAAGGATCTTGCTGAGACCTCGAGATATGACGTAGTGACATGCATCAAGGTGTTAGATAACACCTTCACCACATTCGCTAGGAGCTATGAGAGGCTTGACCTAGGAATTCTCGATGAACCCCTTGCTTTTGATGTTCATGCATTGCCATGCACTTGGGAAGACTATAAATTTATGACCGTCAAATTCCCCAAAATTGCTGTCGAATTAATCGCTAATGGAGAAATCTCAAAGGAGCAAGCCATTCTCAGAAGACTAATTACCTCGTATCGCAAGCCTGCTCGCTCTACACTTGAACAAGAACTGGAGGAGCTCACGCAACTTGCCAATTCTGATTCTTCATTCTTACAACTGTGGTATTCCTTGCGACTCCAATGGGAGAAAAAAGGCTGCTGCATCATGACCAATGCTGAGCAAAGAAGGGCAATCAAAACAATTAAACACGACCCTACTTATGTGGCACCTCTTTCATTTAGGGTTTTGGCCATTACATGCAACATACACTTAGATGACCATGTGTTAGCCCACCCTTACATTGACCAATTCCTTACGGAAGAGGAATTGCAGGTTGCTAGCTGCCTCAACTCCGGGGACATCTTTCATGATGTCTTGACCTATATCACCGAAGGGAGGGGGGAGCGGAGCAAAGTGAGAGCCAAGTGATGTAGCAAGGTGTAGTGATGGATGAAAATGATCAACTGAATTTAAATAGGAAATAATGCAAGGAGGAAATAGATGTTGCTTGTGAATTATTTCCAAGTTTCATACCTCTGAAGCAGCACGGCAAATTGTCACACGCATTCTTTCTTGGGTTTTTGTTAGTGATGAGTCAATTCATAACGCTAATATTGGCATGGTGTAATGACAAGCATCTACCATGGTAGGACAAGAAAAGGGGGGTAGACTTCCATTCATTGAAGAGGAGTTGACAAAGTATGGGATCAGTGTTGAGACACGTGGATTTAGCTAGTTCACGTTCAAACATACCTTGAATTTAGATGATGCCATCCTGGAAGAGCCAACAGTGAAGGAGTTGGTGGATAAATGCAACCTCCAAAAGTATGTGGAAAAGGTCGGATATGTTGTAGATTACAACATGTGCACTGAATTTTTAAGGAGCTTTGAAGATAGGAGTTGTGGCACGGTCACAGTAAGGATTGGTGACCAGGAAAAAAGGGTGCAAGTGCCCCTTAATGTAGCTATCATTGAGAAAGCCTTGGGGCTTGTGTCCAAGAAGGAGAGGTGCCCAAGAAGAGATGTATATACCATGATGGGAGTAAAAAAAGATGACGTGCACACAGTGGATGGAATCAGTTTGGCTGATATGCTAGACCTCGCAACAAAGATGCAAGCTAAAATGTTCCACGCCCTTTTCTCAGGACAGAGATACAATGCTTTAATGAACAGAATCGGGGTGCCATTACTAGAGAGCATCGTTGTAGGAGTTCCAGAGGAGGTGGATTGGAACAGTTTTGTGTAGAAAACTATCAAGAGTTCAGCCGCGCTCCTACCTCCAGCTGCAACACCAGCTATAGGGAGTCTCCTGCTTCTACTACACGATCCGCAAGGAAAAATCCTGCCTCAAAAGCCTCCACAATCAGATATGGCGATGTCCTGACGGTAATCATCCATGAGGCTATCAAGGATGCTGGTGTAGATGAAGAGCAAGCTGTGCATCAAAGCTCACCTCACCACAAGGAAGAAGGTTTGAGTGAAAGGATAATAAGTGACAAAGGAGAGCCGGAGGTACCACCTACTCAAGCAGCTAAACCACGGGAGCAAAAGAAGAGTGACAAGAGCCAAAAGGAGAAGAAAGAAAGACTAAGCAAAGAAGAGTGAGCCGAGATGAAGAGGGCTCAAAGAGAGTCAAGAAGGGTGGAGGAGGAATGAAGGAAAAAAGAAGAGGAAGAACTCAAAAAAATTAGAGAAGAATCAAAGAGGGCAGAAGAAGAGAGGCAAAGAAGGTCAGAGAGGAGGAAGCCAAAGAACTAAGAATGAAAGAACTTGCTGAGTTGGCAGAGGCCACTCGTAGATCTGTCGAAGAAAACCATGGGGGAGGAGAGATCGATCCTTTGAGTCCCTGCCATGAAGCTGAAACAAGTGGCAGTGTGGAAACGGCCCCAGTAGTTGTAGGCAAGGGCAAGTCCCTGCTGCACCCCTTGTCTTCCTCCTTTGTGCTAATACCAACCGACACCACAACCACCCCGTAACCCACGTCCTCTCTAGACACGGCCCAATTGATAAGCATGATGCAACTACTTGTCAATAAAGTGGCTGAAATTGTACCAGAAGCCGGAGCAAAAAGGCCCGCTGCTGCAAATGCCGAGTCTAGGCAAGATCCAAAATGACAAAAGCTAGAGGCATCAACCACTACAGCCCCTACTCCAATGCCATCTGGTACTAACTATGATGCTTATGTGGCTGAGATTCTAGCACAATTGGACAAGGCAAAGGAAGAAAAGAAGATAGCTCTGGTGGAGTTAGAGAAAGAAAAGGAAACTTTGGCAGCCTTAAGGCTAGAAGTTTCAAAGCAAGGAGCCGATCGAAGAAGGGAAGTGAGAACTCTACAAGATCAGCTGGAAGCAAAGACCAAGAAAGCCCAGGACAATGAGAGCCGCCTAAGAAAAAGGCTAGAAGATGAAGAGCAAAACCTGGTGGCAGAAGAGCCTGTGCCACTATGGGGGGATCCCCATCCTATCGATTGGCCTCACGAATTGGTCATATGGCATCAACGGGAATTCCAGATGAGGCCGTTTGAACTTTCATTTGCTTATCCATACTCTCTAGACTGTGCTTTGCCTCTAGGTATTCTAGCCAAGATCAAGGATCTAGCTAATGATCTTGCAAACAGGTGGATAGAGAAAAGAAGCCTCATAATAACCAGATGGAGGCAAGAGCCTGAAGACTATTAACAAGACAAGGTAAACAGGGTTTCCAAAATCATCCAAGGCTACGAGGCACAGCTGAAGTGGCAGAGGAGGATTTGGGATACCAATTTTGATGCCTGGATCGCCTTCTGCAGTTTGCTCCCTGAAGAACACAACGATCCCATCTACATGCCCTACCCTTGTAGGCATGGAGTTGACTATGATCGAAATATTCATGGGGATTTTGACTTTCCTAAGATATATAATGTTAATTCCTGGAGCCCGGAGGAATGCCTAGTCTTTAGGTTAGAGGATCTCCTCCCATCTATCAACCGCTTTCTCACAAATTTTTCTTCTTGCCCAGATCTAGCCTTCTTAACTACCTATAATTATCTTAGGATTATCAAGTTCCTACTAATGCAGAGACCCACAACCGAGGATTCCCACCTCTCTCCACTCTTTTTTGACATCAACCTAGGGATAGATAGTAGAGCCATGACTAGACTAATGATGAGGGCCACCCTATTTCCCTCCTTTTGCCTAGAAATCTTAGAGGATATGAGTGATACCCACTTCACGAGATACAATCATCCTTTCTTGTCATCCGCACCTCTGAAGGCCTCGGCTGGTATTAAAGAATATCTACAAAGTCTCACATTCCTATCCCAATGCTTGCGATTGCCTCTTAATCCAGCTGAAGGTGATAGGAATTAGCCAAGACATCTTTCTTGTATTCTATTCTTAAAAAAAAAAAAAAGAGAGAAGCAAAAGAAAAAGAGAAAAGAAAAAAGCACAAGGGCTCACTTCACTCACTACACCTAGGGTTTACACCTAGCCCCTCCCCCACTTCATGCTTAGGGCACATCAAGGGCAGGACTCCCAGACCTGTCACCCTAAGTTTTGCACTGCACCTCCAACAACACACGAACTGGGTCCTCAAGTGTGGGACATTACCAAGGGCTTACCCAAGGTTAGACCCATCTCCCAGTTCCACTACACATGCACTTACACCACACCGTGAGACAGACACACCCCTTAGGGAGTGCACAACTTTCTCTTGCAGGCTATGATCGTGACTCAGTGAATGGCTACCCAGCTACAGAAGATCATCCACGACATCCGCTAATGACCAAGAATTTTTTCCTGAGTTGAACAGGACACTAGTACAACAGCTTCAGGAGCTTTTGCATACTCTGATGGTTGGATGGACCAACATGCTTAATGTAGCCGATCATCTGCCTATTGATGGCTACCATGACTGAACCAAATCAAGCAGCATGAAAACTCAGTGATGGATCCACCATTGGCATAGATTTTGGAACGTCGTGCAATCATAATGCAAAGGATTTCTCATACATCTTCATGTGTACTTCTTCTCAAACATGGACAACTTTGCTTCATCCACACATTGTTACGAGAAACCAGCCCGTGGTCTTCTAACTACGTAATATCTAAGTATGCACGAGCACTCACATAACATCTGCATAGAAATATATACAGAGTTTGGGTCCTTAAGTGCAAGACAATACTCTCAGCTTGCTTAGAGTTCGACCTGTCTCCCCAACTAATTGAACTATGTCTTAGGCACGATAGAGAAGACTAGCACTACCCCTAGGGAGAGACCACCTATGAGAGGTTTTCAATTGCAAGTATTGACGACTCCAAGGAAAGTGTTGTTCGCTCTTCATCGACACCCAACTCTGAATTCTTATCCTTTATCATCCTGCAAGCCCGCCAAGAATCATCATGTGCAAAATCCCCCACAAACCAACACTTGTGCTAGCCATCAGTGCAATCCCCAACAAAGAACAACCCTACCACCAAATCCAACAACCCTACCACCAGCCACCTAGGCCACCAACGTGCCCCCAATGACCTTCCTCCACACCACCACCAACACTTCTCCACGGCAACCACTGATGTTCCTTCCACCCACGTCTTCAGTGTATGCCAAAGCCTGCTACCTATGACGGTGAGTGCCATGGGACTGGCACTCATCTAGAAGGGGGTAATGTTAACCGGTAGACGAACAAGGTGGAAAATATGGAAAAGCTAAAGCAGAAGACAAAGCCCAAGGCAAAGTGAAACTGAAGACAAAGGCACACAAGGAAAATCTAGAAACACGAGAAGCGCAGAAAAGTCCTAAATAAGGGAGAAAGGCACACAAGGAAAAGCCAAGTAAATACTTTTGTAAAAGAGCGCAAGCGCATCATGATTTAATTTAAGGAGCACCGGGCTCTCACCTGTGCAATTTGTAAAGGTAGATGGGTGGTAGGAAGGAAGCTACGAAGATAGGAGGACAATGGGAAAAAGGGCCTAGGCCACGGCCGGCCATGTAAAAAAGGGGATAAGGGGATGACCGCCCAAAAGGGATTTAGGGTTTTGTATATAAAGTTGAAAAGTGAATGAGAAGCTCATTCTTGTGTGTGGCCAAAGCTCCTTTTTCTTCTTCTCTTGTTTCTTGCCTTCTTGCTTGTGCTTGAGTGAGGGATTGAGGGAGTGTGAGGGAGTGAGTGTGTGAGAGTGAGGGATCGTGGAGAAGAAGCTCCCCATCTTCTCTCTTCATCTTCTCTTCTTCTCTTCTCTTCTTTTTTCTCGCGGGGCTATGGAGGATGGAGCTTGACGGAGAGGGCTTGAGGTTGCTTGAGCTTACCGCAAGGATTGTGGAGCTACCAGAGTGCAAGAGAGAGGAGGGAACTCGATCGAGCATCAAGGTAAGCTCACTACACCTGTAAGGTAGGCATTGCGCGTCGGCTATGTGAGAGGTAGCCATGGCCGCTCGGCTTGAAACACTTGATTAATAAGCGGTCCGTAGGTCTTGGGGTAGAGCTCCGTAGCTCCCCTTCAGACAGCTTGGTGGAGCACGAGAACGTGATCATGATAGAGGAAAGCTCAAATCGCAGACCAAACGCGGAACTCGACTTAGGAGTTTTTCAGAGGCAATTCAGCAACTAGTGAGCAGCTACGATGCGCACGGTTGGGATGAGCACCGCGGCAGAACAACAAAGGCCATCATAATAGACTTAGAAGAGGAACGAAAGCTAGCCTACAAGGCGCTGCAAGGCATAGTGAAATACAACCAAGACTAGCGTACTAGGAGCTAAAGGCAGAACACAGAATTGCACAAGGTACAGCAAGTGCTGAACCTAACAGGTGGGAATCAGACCGATCATGAGAGAGCCCTGGAAGGAGACTTGACATTGAGTAAGATTCTCATGAAGCGACTGCTCGATAACACAGCAGAGCAGAGCAGAGTGCTGCAACACTAGCGACATCATTACTAGCAGGATTAGGAGCAAACCAAGGCTCTAAGGGCCAATCTCAAATCCCAATTGTTGCAAAACAACTTGACAAATACCAACCCCACGATGATCTATACAACTTTGTAGAGCAATTCAAGCAAGTCTGCAACGGCCTCACCGACTTGATTCAACACTCTCAAGCATTCGGGCTTTGCTTAGGCGACAAGGGTAGGACTTAGTACACGAGTCTAGATGCCGACTTTAACGGCCTCAAAAACCTCTTCATCAAGAGATTCTCCGAGCCTAGATACTTTGACAATCTGCTAGTAAGATTGATGAATGTCAAGCAGAAAGAGGAAGAGGACATCCACGAATATGTCACCCACGTGAGGAGCCTCTTCAAGAGAATCTGATGGGACCCCAAATAGGTCGGCACTGGCTATGGCACTAGCCAGACCTCATGTTCATAACAAATAAACACACACTCATGGCCTCACGGGCCAGGAGCGTCTATCTGCTACTAAAGGACGAACTGTTCTAGAGCCTAATCTATGCTTTTATAGTTTTGTAGTCCAACGTTTCCCTTTCTATAAATTCCATAGAGGGAGAACCCATACACATTGGCAATAAATGCCACGATAATCACATACATGGGAGGCAACCTCTCGGTGGAATCACCGCGACCCCACTGCAGCTCTCCTACATCGCAGAGATTGGCCCCTTGATGCGCTACTCAACATATAGAACAAACGAACAAACTCACTCTTTCATTTTGAAAGTATTCCAAGAGATAGCATGTGTTCTCTCCAAATAATTCCCCAAGAACTGAACATCTATCCTACGGCTTAGGTTGCCTTTCCACACTCAAGCATGGGTCATCATAATCGAAAACAGGTGCTATGCATCCAATCCTTTGTTTTCTGATACCATGGTTGACATGCACATGCAAATGTGGATGATCCTAAAGTGCTCAAATATAATTTTGAATCAGAAACGTGTTGTGCACAACCAGGCTTTCCAATGCTCATTCACTAACTCGTTACGGCGATGTAAGGATAGCACTGAGACAACACTTGTGCTACTATCCTCTTACTTAAAATACAACAATCTCTATGTCATGATGTGCATCAAAAAATTAGCAATAATCAGCACGCAAATCGCACCATTCAAACACCCCAACCCCCTATGTTTAGGTATTGCTTTCATTGCATAGGTGTAGAGGTTCATTTTGTCATATTTTGATGTATGAAAAGCGGTAAATCACAAACTTTGACAAAGAGATAGGGCAAATTGAGCCTAAACCTCATGCTTTGCCACTACCATACATCCACAAACAATCATTATATTTTTCCTTATTTTTGTGAAGCGTATTTCTATTTTTTCCCTTATTTTCTATGTTTTCTTGATTTATTTGTCAATAAAATATGTTATTTTCTGATTTTTCTTGTTCCAATCACTTCAGCATACTAACATTAAATCTATCTTCCATTTTTTCCCCATAGGAACACATTTCACCCAGCTGAAATAACAAAACTACCATTTTACCGCTTAAAAACCACATTTTGGGTTTTACGGGGATTAAATAGTGCATGTAAATCATTGAAAAATCTTTTTTTTTTGATAAACAACAATTAATCATGATGCAGCCAGCACTCAAACAAATTTTCATCCAATAAGAACATCATTACTATCATAAAATACCAAAAACCCTTCATTTTCTTCATAAAAATGATCATACCGTGTTTTTATGAAACTCGAGGTGCATTAAATGACTGCATGACCAGCGGACGGAGCCTCCATTGCTCTCAATCCAATGCTGCATATCAATCTTCAGCATCTCCATCAATCTCCATCACCGTTTCCTTCAATCTCCTTTCCGATTCCTCCTTCAAGATAGTGCACATGAACAGCCCATAGAGAGGAGAGAGAGGGAGGAGAGAGAAAGACTAGATTCTAGTCTCTTCATTCAGTCAACCATATCTTGTGCAAAGACCGGCGATAGGATCAGGGAAGAAGGAGAATTTGCAAAGGCATTGTCTGATCCATGGGGTACTTGCAGCCCCAAAATCGATTTGTGGGGAGGGGGGTCCGATTTTTTCGGCGCCCTCTGATTAGTGCCGCCATATCCATGCCACGCCATGCAAAAAATTAAGGGGGGGGGGGGGGGGGGGGGGGGGGGGGTAAGGTCCCAAAGGGCACCCCCCTTTAATCTCTCAATGTCCACCTTTTCAAATTTGGCCAATTTTTTGCCTCTTCCGCGTCCGGGATTCGATTTGATCTCTGAAAAATCATGCGCATCCGTCTCGGCATCCTGCACTAACTGGCAGCTCCCGGCATCCCGCAAGGCAATTGGAAAAATTATCAAAAATCCACAAGTGTCGCTCAGGCTTTCAAAAGCCGTCTTTCACTTGGTGCTTAAAATCGTCCTAGCTGCAGCCACCGGCTTCGATGTCGAATATTTTTCCCCTAAATTCTTGATTTTTTGGCAAATTTTAGGCACATCCCGGGCTCAAAACTCTGCTCTCATTGGCGACCACGGGATAGGGCGACTCAGCCCGTCTAATCCCACAACAGATCTGCACAAAACAACCAAAGGAAGCATCAAGCTGATACAAAATAGATACATATTAAAACACATCACAATGCTCACCCTACCCCCTGACAAAACCAAGGCATGGAATCCACAAGGAGTAGGCCTAGCATAATCTGATAGAAGGTCCAAAGCTAGTCACTAACCAACTGCTCCAACACGGCCAAACTAAAAAGAACTATCAAAGAGGCCGCCCTAAGTGGTGGTCTGAACTACCTACCTAACTAAGGACAACACACCCCGAAAGCTCCTACTAGGTGAGGACTCCTATAGCCTGGTCAAGAAATATTTTCTTTTAGCATATTTTTTCTTTTAGGCTTTTATTTTTCCATACTCGGGCGTGTAAAAAGGAGGGAGCTAAGCGTAGTGACCTAAGGAGAACAGGGCATCGGCCTCGGGTCCTGTCTCGGTACCCAAGAACCTACCAAGCCCTCGCGAGGCAACACTTAATCCTTTTCTGATTCTCACTTTTATTTTCGCTCCAACCTTCCTTACTTTCTTCTTTTCTAGCGAGACGCCACCCCTAGGAAGACAAGGCGTCGGCCCCGGGTCTGGTGACTCGTCCCCAGGAACCTACCAGGCCTTCGCAAGGCGATGAGGAACTGCTTATAAATGTTCCTTTCTTTTATTTTCTATTTTTATAGGGTTAGAACCCCTTTTACATACCTTTGTATATATTTATTCTAGTTGAGATATTCAGGGTTTTTTCCCTCTCTATCATCATCATTTTTTTCCTTTGGCAGGCTTCTCTAACTGCCTCACAACTAAGCAAGAACTCCTAGAACGACTGTCTAGCAGGCTAGCAGAATAGGGTCACTAGAACTGCCTTCTAAAATAGGTCTTTCGATGCCTGGCAATGTCTTTACAGGAGGCAACGACTACTCAGCCCTCCTTCAGACAGACCTAACCTAAACTTGGGACTTCATGCCTTGGACGTCGGTCCCCAGTAAGAAAAGAAAATCCCCTACAAGTACATACATACATATAGCATAAAAAACACGATACTCGTAAAGGAGAGATATCACTTGGATAGGGCCACGAGAAGTCTCCGCGCGACATAGGCCCCTTCTAAGCTCTTCTTTGAACCTGTTTAGCACAGGACTAAAACAAGAAACCATTGATCGCACCCGTACTAAATAGATGACTGGCCCTCTTGGCCTAATGAAATAAAGCATTTAAAACCTCGCAAAACTGGCCCTCTTGGCCTAACGAGATTAAACAGAATAGCATCTACATATCCCTCCCTGAAATAGTACAGATATACAATAAAATGCTCCTTTCCAAGGAGGAAAAATGGGGCTCATAGCCCTAAGCTAAATGCATAAGATTATGACCCATCCCTCCTGCATATATAGCAAGAGACGTACCCATAACATGTTGTCTAATCAGCCTATGGGTCCAGGATAACAACGGTAGATGGGTCTCGACTACCCTTTGCATCACCCATATCAACCATTGCCTGCCATATATTGCATGCTCTGATAACATTCCCCATGAGCGATCGGGTCTTGTCTCATTATTGATAGCAATATCCAAACTAGGACCACAGTTGAAGAAAAGGTCTTCTTCATAAGCAAGCTTTGCCAGTGAATCCGCAAACTGATTCCAATAACATGGAATCAGCTAAAGAGACACTCTCTCAAACTCCTTAAGTAGGGTCATGGCAGTTCGATGATACATACAAAGAATGGGATTCCGTACTGTGTATGTCCCATCTAGCTGATTCAAGATCAACTGGGAATCCCCTTTTATTAACAACCGCCGAATACCACCTTGCTTGGCAATATACAGTCCCATAATCAAGGCTTTATACTTCGCCATGTTGTTAGTGAATCCTACCCCGAGATAAGTAGCTAACTTCATCGTAACTCTACGTCGGGGATCTTAGATTACTACTCCAACACTCCCCTTTTTATTAGGGCCCCTGGACGCTCCATCAAAATATAATATGTACGTCCACAGTGGGTTTACACAACCTGCCATCACGAACTTCTCTATTCGTAATTATGATAGTCAAAATTTAGCATGTTTAGAGGATGAACTGACGGCTCCATCCCACCTTCATTAAACTCAACACGGATCCTTGTCAACATTCGTAAGCAGTGATGGCAGAAGACTTTGATCTCCCACACAAAGGTTCTATCTTCTTGCTCAATCACTTTGTATCCTTTGCTCCACCAGATAAGTTTCCCCTGATGGTATCTCTGCTCCAGATATGGATGCTCCAAATAAGGAATTAACCGACCCATCAACCAACTTTAAGCTCTTTTATAGGTCTCAAATTAGCCCCAGCATGGACCTGCAATGCATTTCTCCGTGTTAGCATACTTAGAAATAATAAGGTTTAATCTTATTAAGATTAACCTTATTTTTAAATTCTACTTCCTGCATATCAGCTCTAGTAGAGCCGCAGACCTATTTTTTCCTATCCTAACAATCTTGTAGGGGCCATCCCATCTAGGTTCCAGCTTCCCTGGAAATAGCTCCCTACGCGCATCGTAGTACAGAATTAATTGCCCTTTTTTAAAGGTATACTTCTTTGCTTTAAGATCGTGCAACTGCTTCATCCGACGTTTAGCTACCTCCTGGTGTAATAAGCTCTGCAATTTCAGCTCATCCAGGTGGGCTATGGTCGTGAAACGTTCAAAGAGTGCATCCTCGTCTCCCAAAGAGTGGTTAATTGCAAACCGTATGGTTGGCAACTCGATTTTGAGGGGTAATACACACTCTTCCCCATAAACTAATTTAAATGGAGTATGGTCGGTAGCTCGCTTGAACGTTGTATTGTACGCCCATACTGTCACATACAACTTCCTGTCCCAGTCTCGTTTCTTCTCCAAGACTATTTTAGACAAGATACCCACAAGCTACTTATTAGTACTTTTGACTTTCCCGTTGGCTTGCGGATGATAGGGGGTCGTTTTGTTGTGCCAAGCTTCAGTCAAGCTTTTGATCACTTTATTCAAAAAGTGGGTTCTATGGTCTGACACTAGTTCCTTCGGTGGACCGAAACGGCTTATAATCTACTCTAAAAGGAAGCTTGCAATCTCTTTTGCATTGTCATGCCTCGTCGCTCGTGCTTCTGACCATTTTGTAAAATAATCAATTGCTACTATAATGTACCTCTTCTGAGTAGTAGACGACGGGGTGGTAGGACCCACAAAGTCAATGCCCCACTTCTCAAATGGAAGGATAGCCATAATAGGCGTAAGTGGGTGTTTCCTATTCTCTCTGCTGTCATGTCTTTGACATGTATCACATCTCTTAACGTACTCAAAGGAATCTTGGAAGATGGACAGCCACCAATATCCAGCTCTTAAAGCTTTCTATGCCGTCAACCGTCCAGCGAAGTGCCCTCCACACACAGAGTCATGGCACTCTTCCAAGATGAAAGGAACCTCGTCAGGCATCACACATTGGCGATAGATATCATCAACACCCTGCCGATATAGTGTTTCTACGATCAAGGAAAACTTCAAAGCATGTTGTCTAATTTTCCTCTTTTCAGATTTTGATAAACCAACTCCAGTCTCTCTCGTTGATAGATAATGCATGATAGCAGCATACCAAGATGGGATAGAAGCTGTATCAATTTTAAACATTTCTTCGATATCACTTCCTTCAGCCAAAGTCTCTTTCGGCTCCCCGAAATCCACAAGGCATTCCACAATCCCCTGCAACCTCAGTGGCTTACTCTTAATCTCATAATCAAACTCCTGCAAAGTGATTAACCACTTTGCCAGAGGATCAGGCAGTTGTAGCTTATTCATAACCAATCTAAGACCTTCCGCCTTCGTATAGAAAACTACCTTCTCATAGAGTACGTAGTGCCTGAATTTTTTAGTCACAAAGACGATCGCAAGGCACAATTTCTCCATATATGTGTAGTTAATTTCTGATATGCCCAATTTTCGACTAGCAAAAGCTATCGGATGATACCACTTTTCCTCCCAGATTTGGGCTAAACAGCAGCTGATACTATGCATGGTGGCTACTGAAAATATGTAAAATATCTCGCCTCTTTTGGGTGCTTTTAAAATTGGTGCTTTTACTAGCTCCTGTTTTACATCCTCGAAAGCTACCTTACAAGGGTTGCTCCATACAAATAGACAGCTAAAGGATAATAAGTTCGTTAATGGCAACGTCCTTTCTGCCAAGGCATTTATAAACCTCCGATAGTGCGTGGTGGACTCATAGCGACTATAACCTTGATCTTTTCAGGGTCAGTTACGATCCCTACTGAACTGACCACATGGCCTAGCAATAGCCCATAAGGCACTCCAAAGATACACTTCCGTGGTTTAAGAGCGATATAAAATCATCTGCAGCGCTCAAAACACTTTCTTAAGATAATCAACATCATTTCCCTTACAGTGGCTGCCCCCAGATCATCGATAAATACTTTCAACTCATCTGGGGAGATGTCACCAAAGGTATTGTTTGCTGTTCGTTGCCATGATCCAGGTGCATTGCACAAACCAAAGGCCATCACAGGGTATGCAAAAGTACCAAAGACAGTAATGAAAGTTGTTTTCAACTTGTCCTCTTCTACAATTGCCATCTGGTTGTATCCTGCAAAGCAATCCATAAATGAATATATTTCCCTACCCGCTAATTGATCCAAAATCTGGTCATTTAATGGCAACGGGTAGTAATCCTTAACAGTCTGCTTATTCAGCTCTCTAAAATCTACACATAGTCGGATCTGGTTGTTTTTCTTCTTCCTGATGACAACTGGTGAATACCATTCTGTGTGCTGTACAGGGAAGATTAAACCAGCTTTTCGCTTTTGCAACTCCTCAAACAGCCCATCCCTCAATTCAAAAGGCATACACCTTACTTTCTGATGCACAGGACGACTGCCTTCTTTTACAGGAATAGTATGAATAGCCAGGCTGGGAGGAATACCTCTCAGCTCATCATAACTCCAAGCAAAGATATAGCAGAATTCTTGAATCAAGGACACATAGTCCTCCCTTTCTGCTGAACTGAGCATGGAAACTAATTTAATTGGCCGCGAATCATTCGGCGTGCCAAGGTCCAACTCAATCACATCCGCGTCTCTTATCCTATCTTGAGGCTCTATCGGCTCATTTAGAGTTATCTGATAAATATCCTCAGTAGTGGACCCCTCTTTAGATTCATCGTTGGATGATGTCTCACTACCAGATGGATCATCTGCTATCTCTAATTCAGTAGAGGATAAAGGAGCTCTCTCACTCTGAGGAGACTCAGGGTAAGCATCGACTATTACTCGATTAGCACGTCTACCTAGAACCACTCGTCCGGCGGGTATATCGACTTGGCAGTGTGTTTGTAAGATCCAATGCCTACCTAGCAAGACTCGATAGCTAGGACGTCCTGCAAATCTTATCACCCTAAAGTCCAAGAAGCATTCTACACTTGCAACTGTAACATGGACTTTAGTAACGCAACCTTATGGTTGCCTTAGACTGTCATCAACTATTCTAAGAAGGGTGGAGCCAGCTTTTTGGATGCCTAGACCCAACCTCTCCATCAACTCTGAACTCATGATATTGACGGAGGACCCAGTGTCTACGATAGCATGCTCCACTAATATTCCATCCACGTATGCTGGAACCCTAGGGCAATTCTTTTCAGCATGATCAAACCAATCTTTCCCTACTCGTGCTATGCCCAAAGGTTCTACAATATACCCAATATGCAGGATCTTCTTGAATTCCTTGCGTACTCCTGGAGATAATTTAATCAACTGTAAGAGGTTTATATCTGGTTTGACTTCGCAAAGAGAACTTGCTAAATCAAAATCATGATAGCTAGCCAAATCTCTCTTTTCTCGCCAAACCATCCTTTCTTTTGGTCTTGGGACTGGCTTTGATGCTTCTCTTTTAGCTCTTGCCTTCTTTCTTGGCACTTCCTTATCCTTCTTAGGATCGATTTTTTTGGTCAACAGGCCTTAGAGGTCCACCTTCCACTCCAGGATTCAAGACTTGCGTCCCCTTATTCCCTTGCTTAGGGTTTCCCTCGACCGGTTTTGCATTATCTTTATCACCCTCTTTAGCCTTTTGGCCTCTTGTCACGACTCGTAGATTAGAGGTTTCAGCGCCATTGATGCGTACAGCCTCAATAAGGCTGACTCCATTGCCTTGTGGCAACTCCTCTATAGTGGCCTTTCCCCTTTGCAATATTTGTGTTGGTCTATCATTTTGCTAGAGGTTATTACCTTGCGCTCTATGATTAACTACACCTAGCCATTTACTCCCTTGTTGGAGGGAACTAATCTTACTCCAGCAGGTAGCGGCTAAGTGGCCCGACTTTCCACAAATATCACATTTAACATTTGGACAGTTTCTAGGAAAATGTTGTATGCCACACCACTTACAGCAGCTGAATCTTGAGGGACCACCCTCTTCAGGGCGTCGACTCCCTATCAGATTATGCTGCTTCTTCAGGAAATTGACGTCAACAGCTATTTGCCGATATTGTTTAGAAATCATGTCGGTGTAGTGCTTCATCACTTCCTTAACTTTGCCAAGGACATTAGAGGCACTCGACTCATAGCCTTGATCGTCTATTCGTCGTTCCATTGGCCTAACAATTTGATTGGGCATTGGTTGTTGACTCACAGGAACAACATTAGGGTTCGGAGCTTAGCCTCCAACATTTGGTGGAGCCAGTTGACTAGCCATAGGCATAGTCACACTGGGAGGAGCTGGCAGCAAAGGCACATTTTGAACCATGCTTCCTCTCCCATTAGGGTTATTCATAGGCATCCCTTGACTTCCATTCATCAATGGTAAATTGCCTCCAGGTACTAGACTTGCATTAAGATTTATTTGAGAGGAGTAGACCGTTTGTAATCGTGACTCTACTCCTTCTGCCCGCATGATGGCGATGTCTATATTAGCCAAAGTCACACTGCTCAATTGTACCTGAATATTGAAATCCAATCCATACAAGAATTATTGCAATTGGGCAGCTGACGGAATGGGAATGTAAGTTTGTAACTTACGAAATACTTCCTTAAGATTCTTGGCATAGGCTTTCACATTCTCATGGGGGTCTTGGCGTGTTACATTCAAAACATGCAACCAGTATTGGCCACCTCTTTCAGGGGCATATTCTCCTCAGAAAGCTGCATAAAATTGGTCAATTGTGGTTATGGTTCCAGTCTCTATGCTATGATACCATACTGCAGCCCTTCCTTTTAATGTCATGTTAAAAAAATCATAAGATGTCCCTCATCTTGGATGTGGTAATTAAACATTAATCTTTGGAATTCACAAATGTGAAACTCCGCATCTTCTTCGGCTAACCCATTAAAAATGGGCAAAGGAACTCCTAAAGCTGGTAGATCCGGCATCCCTGCAAGAATTGCAATGGGTTGTGCCATGATGACAATCGGATTGACAATAGGAGTTTGGACTGATGGGATCACACCCCTACTTGAAGTAGGTTGACTTGGTGGAAGAGAGGAAGAACTTGCGCTTTCTTCTGTACCTAAAGGACTATGTGCAGCAGTTGGGTTACTAAGACCACTGCCTTTTATGCGTATCGGGCTACTCCTTTGAGGAGAATAGCGTCTTACAATCTCCAACCATCGTCTAGCCCTCTCAGCACGTTCTGTTTTTTGTATTTCGGCTTGACGGTCCTTGTCAGAGGACATAAACCAACTTTTTGGTCCCTAAAAACCTAGATTCGAGAATCACCACTTGTTGGCAGCTCCCGGCAAACGCACCACTGATGGGACCTCAAATGGGCCGGCACTGGCTATGGCACTAGCCGGACCTCATGCTCATAACAAACAAACACACCCTCACGGCCTCGCGGGCCAGGAGCATCTATCTGCTACTAAAGGACGAATTGTCCTAGAGCCTAATCTATGCGTTTATAGTTTTGTAGTCCAACGTTTCCCTTTCTATAAACTCCATAGAGGGAGAACCCATACACATTGGCAATAAATGCCACGATAATCACATACATGGGAGGTAACCTCTCGGTGGAATCATCGCGGCCCCACTGCAGCTCTCCTACATCGCAGGGATTGGCCCCTTGATGCGCTACTCAACATATAGAACAAACGAAAAAACTCCACTCTTTCATTTTGAAAGTATTCCAGGAGATAGCATGTGTCCTCTTCAAATAATTCCCCAAGAACCGAACATCTATCCTACGGCTTAGGTTGCCTTTCCACACTCAAGAGTGGGTCATCATAATCGAAAACAGGTGCTATGCATCCAGTCCTTTGTTTTTTGATACCATGGTTGACATGCACATGCAAAGGTGGATGATCCTAAAGTGCTCAAACATAATTTTCAATCAGAAACGTGTTGTGCACAACCAGGCTTTCCAATGCTCATTCACTAACTCGTTGCGGCGATGTAAGGATAGCACCGAGATAACACTCATGCTACTATCCTCTTAATTAAAATACAACAACCTCTATGTCATGATGTGCATAAAAAAATCAGCAATAATCAGCACGCAAATCGCACCATTCAAACACCCCAACACCCTACGTTTAGGTATTGCTTTTGTTGCATAGGTGTAGAGGTTCATTTTGTCATGTTTTGATGTATGAAAAGCGGTAAATCACAAACTTTGACAAACGGATAGGGAAAATTGAGCCTAAACCTCATGCTTTGCCACTACCATACATCCACAAACAATCGTTATATTTTTTCTTATTTTTGTGAAGCGTATTTCTATTTTTCCCTTATTTTCCTTGTTTTCTTGATTTATTTATCAATAAAATATGCTATTTTCTTATTTTTCTTGTTCCAATCACTTCAGCATACTAACATTCAATTTATCTTCCATTTCCTCCCGGCATCCCGCACGGCAGTCGAAAAAATTATAAAAAATCCACAAGTTTTGCTCGGGCGTCTTTTAAAAGCCATCTTTCACTTGGTGCTTAAAATCGTCCTAGCTACAGCTGCCACCTTCAATGTCGAATATTTTTCCCCTAAATTTTGGATTTTTTTGGCAAATTTTAGGCACATCCCGGGCTCAAAACTCCGCTCTCAGAATCCCTAGGGGCGAACTACCTACCAAAAGAGCGGTGTCCATCGTGTTTATCAGCAGACTATAGAGTGAGGAGCTATATAAGGTCTTGGTAGGCAACTGGAGCTTGTAGCGAGACTCGCTAGCTAGGGTGTTTGAAGAAGCCATTTGGGTAGATGACCAACTGAAAGAGTGGAGCTCCAGGAGCTCAAATTCAAAAGAGACCAACCCGCGGAGTTCAGAGGGAGCGTCAGTATCTAGTGAACGATCATGTCCAACAGCCCAAGACAAAGGGAAAGCCATTGAGACAAACCAAGACTTGACTGAGGTAAAAATGGAGATAGCCAAACTGCAGGATATGTTGAGACGACCAATGCGCCCACATATCCAATGCATGTACTGTGGCGAAAATCACTTGCCAACTGAGTATCAAGACCCTAGGTCATGACCTTGCACTAATTGTGGTAGATTCAGTCACGATGTCGTGCATTACAGATTACCGAGAAGACTTCCGTACTCACAACCATATGGCTAGCCATATCTAGCGAGCAAACCCCAAAAATTCTTCGGAAGGGGAGCCCCATTGGCCCTTCTTGCACCTAACGATGTTAAACCAGCTATTCCTAGAATGGACATAAACCCTACAGGCATATCTAGACCTCCTGGTCCCTACGTAACCCATCCACCGATAGAGTGACGCTCCAATCCACTATGTGGAGGAGCCAAATGAGGAAGAGACTTACGTATACCCATACGTCTCGCACGACGATGAGGGAAACACAGTCCTTATGAACTATCGATCAGTGCCGGTGATGGCGTTAGGAAGAGGCCGAGGTAGAGGCCTAGGAGGGCAGACACAGGATCTAATCATATGTTGAACTTGCGGTCATCTAGGGCACGTCTCATCACATTGTCCTGAAAGGGAGCAACCAAATAGAGACAAGGCAGACCTAAGGTGCCCTGAGTGCAGAATCACTCATCTCTTCATTGATTGTCCAAAGTGAAAACCATCCTCAAGTTTAGCCAACATGCCATCTGTCCCATTGGGACTGTTCGACATCGAGAACCTCCATGGGGAGGCCACACTTATCCCATTGTGTGTCATGACCTGAGCATAGACAAAGGAGGCCGGCATATCGTTGCCAGGTCATAGCAACCTTGATGTAGCCTCGATTGGGAAGAAGAACCATAGACGAAAAAAGAAGAAACCCAAAGCTAAGATCACGCTAAAAACTGAGAGTGCCACGACTCTCCTACTGGAAAGAAGGTCACTGGCGCAAAGGCAAAATTCTCAGCTCCTAAGATGGCTAAAAAAGGAAGTGCTAAGGTAGGGGAATACTCGCATCCGAAGTGCCAACTAGAGGCTATCGAGAAAGTGAAGGAATGGGTAAAAGAGGCCCAAGAGCACCTAAAAGATGATGAGCCCATCCTAGAGGACAAGATCAAAGATCTCTCCAGCATAAGCACACCAGTCTCACCCCCTCGACCAAAATTGAGAGATGCGACTATGCCGCAAGCGGTATCGCTTAGGCAAAGCCTTGATGCTACAGGCCAGAAAATTAGCAGCCATTGGCCAAGACAATCCGAAATAGGAGAAAGACGAGCAGCCAGGATAATCCGGAATAGTCAAAAAGCATGGGAGACCTACTTAGGCAACATTCCACCCCATGGCAAGACCTGAAGCAGTGGGTTGAAGGATCACGAGAGCAAGATGATGCAGACATGCATGACCATGATGCAAAGACACAAATACCGAGTCTGATGCTGCACTCTGTGCCTAAGTCCTTGCATGTTAATGCTTTCTGGGAAGGCACCGAGATGCATGCAGTCTTACCTGTCTTAGCCCTAGGTGACACAACGAGAAAGGGGATTGTAAACACAGGAGCGGGGGTTAGTGTACTGAGCCACGTAGTGCTTCAGACTTGGGGAAACCCGCCTATCAAGACTGCCAAGTTCAATGTCACACTGGCAAACGGTATGAGAGTGAAACCATTTGGGGTACTTAAAAACTGACCGGTGAAAATCACAGGCGTCCAGTTCTCGGTTGACTTTATAGTCATGAAGGGAGTGGACTACGATATCCTATTAGGTCGACCCTGGATGCATAATGCCAGAGTCATTGAAGATTGGGGTAATGGCTTAATCTTCCTTGGCAATAGAACGAAAGCTGTGAAGGTAGAGATGGACACTTGGAAGACCTCACTAGTCGACTTGGATGCCATCTCTGTGATACTTAAAAGTAATGCTCAAGTCAAAAAGTCCTATGGGCCCTTGACCAAGTATATCCCATGCCCAAAGGATGAGCGAGACTGGATGCATGTCCTTGCTACGATCGACTTGCCATTCTTGGATCATGAGGCATACGAGCAAGCCATCAAGACATTTGGCAAGTCAAAAGACACATCCTCCATACCAGTCTACATGATGGCAAGAAGCCTTCATGGGCGACCTAAACGTGTCACATTCCAAGTGCCAAATAACAAGAGGGAACTCCAAGAGATTCTGGAGTATTTGACTGGCAAGCTAGCTGGCAATCCAAGAGCAAACTTCAAGCCACTCCAAGATTTGTTAGATGAACCAAGGTGGCAATGGACCAAGGTGCATGACTTAAACCTCATGTACAATTGGGCTCTAGTCCCCAATCAGAGATAGGAGATATACCAAGACCTAGGAGACAATGAGCAGTCGAACGAAGATGACTCCAATGACGAGTACCAAGACTGTCATTCTTTCAGTGATGAAAGTGAGGGTGAGATAGACATGGTGGAATACGACACTGAGGCATGAGAAATAGAACAGATGTGAGCAGACTCCAAGCCACAGAAAAAGAGTGTCTTTAAGATAGAGCGAGGGGTCATACGCATGGATTCTGACCGTGCTTGGTTGGAACACATAGAAGCCATAGATTTCAAACAAGCAGGCCTAACCCAACTAGGTACAATACCAGTGCTTAGAACAACAGAGACACCCTCTGAGCTGCGACTGCCAGGAGAACCCACCTCTTCTAGAAAAAACGACGAGTTCGATTCTGAGTTAGAGGTAAGCTTAGATAGTGACCTAGAAATACCTAGACCATCCAAGACCAGATGCACCAAGGGGCACCTACTCGTCCACCTGAGGCACAAACGGTTGAAGGAAGAAAGGGAAAAATAGCCTAGGGACATGCAAACGGAAGAGAAAAGAAAGCCCCAGGATCTCCCGAAGAGATTTACAAAATTCAAGAAGGGTGTCAGGGTAGTAATCATGTTGGGTGCCAAACGCCAAGGGTAAATGAGTAAACCCATTGAGGGACCAGCCAAGGTCAAGGAGGTGAACCTAGCATAGGAAGAGGAGACACCCCGACCGGTCTTTATTACCGATGAATTGACTGAGGAAGAGGAGATGAGTCTTGTCGCTCTCTTGTGAGAGTATATAGACGTGCTCGCTTGGTCCTTAGAAGAGCTTAAGGAGGTAGATTTGTGTGTAGTGACTCATAATATACCCATGACGCCAGATGCAACACCGGTCAAGTATCGATTGTACTCGATAATCCAAAACATGCTCATGCAGTCAAAGAGGAGATTGACAAGCTGATGAGAGCAGGATTCATTTACGAAATTGAGCACATAGATATGGTGTCGCCCATAGTCATAGTGATGAAGAAAAACAGAAAGATTAGAGTGTGCGTCAATTACAAGAAGGTGAACGCTGCCACTAAGAGAGACAACTACCCATTGCCATACATCAAGCACATGCTCGAAAGAGTGGCGAGCAAAGAGGGCTACAACTTTCTGGATGACTTCTCTGGATACAATCAAGTGTAAATGCATCCTACCAATAGGCATAAGACTGCCTTCGCCACTGAGTGGGGCATCTTTGCTTACATAGTCATGCCCTTCAGGTTGACTAATGTCCCAGCCACCTTTCAATGCCTCATGTGCACCATATTTAAAGACATATTTCGCAAGGAATTGGAAGTCTTCATGGATGACTTGTGTGTTCACTCGACCTGGAGAGAACACTTAGACAAACTCCGAGCAGTCCTTGAGTGGTGTTGCCTATATCGTCTTTCCCTGAACCCCTTAAAGTGCCAATTCTGGGTGAAACATGGATGCATCCTAGGTCACGTGGTGTCGAAGAATGGCATTTCCACTGACTTCTCGAAAGTCAGGGTTATTGTTGATCTTCTGTCCCCAATCAACTATAAGGGAGTTCAATGCTTCTTAGGCCATATGGGATACTATTTACGATTTGTGCTGAACTATGCATTGATTGCCAGACCTTTGTACAAGCTGTTGATTATCTTTGAGTGGATTGAAGCATGCCAACGAGCGTATGAGGAATTGAAAAAGGCTCTGACTACTACTGCACCAATTCTACGAGCCCCAGATTGGACCATTACCTTCCACATGCATATCGATGCTTTGAAATTCGCAGTGGGGGCAGTGTTGTGCCAACCTGGTGAATAGAACCTCGACTATCCAGTGAACTTTGCTAGCAGACAACTCATGAGAATGAAATGAATTACTCAAAAATTGAGAGAGAGGGTTTAGCCATGGTATTTGCTATAAAGAAGTTTCGACATTATCTGTTGGCTATGCCTTTTACTTTCTTTGTGGACCATCAAGCCTTGCTATATCTAGTAAACAAACCCTGCGCTACAGGACACATAGCTTGATGGCTCCTTCTGCTTTTACAATTTGACTTCTCCGTGGTTGTACGGAAGGGAAAATAGCACTACATGGCTGACCACATGTCACGCATCCCCACGGGAGAGGCCGCTGGACAAGGCATTACCGATAAATTGCCAGACGCCCAACTATTTAACCTTTCCAGCGAGAGAGATTTATTCAAGGCTGATCTAACACCATATTGGGCAGATGACATCGTCCAAGTGTTGGAGCATGGACTTCTTGAGCGACCAATAGAAAAAGCCTAACTTAGGCAACTTATCCTCAAAATCCAACCCTATCAGTTGATAACAAGCCAACTATATAGGCTAGGGCAAGTCGGGTTCTTATATAGATGTGTTTGCCAGCATGAGATGCACGATGTGCTCGTAGAGGCGCACAATGGAATTGTTGGAGGGCACTTTAGTGAAGACATGAAAGCCCACAAGGTGCTGTAGTCTCAATTGTGGTGGCCCATACTTTTTTGTGATGCAGTACGATTCGTCAAGCATTGTGATGAGTGTCAGTGGACAAAGGTCTCGATTCACAAGGATCAAATGGAGTTGACCCCAATCATTGCACGAAAACCCTTTGGAAAATGGGGGATCGACCTCATAGGACCCATTAGTCCTGCGGCATAGTATTCACAAGCCAAATATATCATTGTGGCCACAGACTACCTAATGAAAAGGGGCAAAAGCGAGAGTGACACAAAAGAATGACGGTAGAACAACTGCCAAGTTCTTATGGGAGCAGGTGATCTCACGATTCAATTGCCCCATCGAACTAGTTAGTGACCAAGGCATGCACTTCATCAATGAAGTGATAGTGCATCTTCTATCCACCTTTTTAATTATCCATAAAAAATCCTCTCCATACTACCCTCAGGCAAACGGGTAGGCAAAATCCACAAATAAGATCCTTGTAAACGTCCTGACCAAAGTAGTCTCTGCTTCATGCAGCGATTGGGATAACAAGCTGATGGTAGCCTTGTGGGGTTACCGTACATCTTATAAAACGGCTGCCGGCCAGACTCCCTTTAGGTTGACCTATGGGATTGAGGCAATTCTACCAATAGAGTTCTTCATTCCTATCCTGAGAATAGCGCTTCAAGAATGATGGGAAGGGAAGGAGGCATGGACACAATGCCTGGTTGAACTTGAACGCCTCTTGGAAACTCACCTTCTAGCCACTCATGCGCTCATATGCGAGAAGGCATGACGTAAGAGTTGGTTTGACAAGCATGTCGAGCAGTGCGACTTTGAACAGGGCGACTTAGTGCTCCTAAACTCAGTTAAAGGACACAAGAAGAAAATGAAGTTTAGAGGTCTTGGGCCTTTCAAAGTTCATGCAATCAGCCGAACTAGCAACTTTGAGCTCAAGACTCTAGACAGTGAGGGCATAGGCTTCTTCAATGGCAGTCACATTAAGAAGTACTACCCTCCCACGCATCTGCTGCATGAGCCACCAATGTTAGAACCCCCTATCAAAGTACGAGTCGCCACAATCACAGAAATTGACGATGAGGATGAGGAAGCTGTAGAACTCGCATACCTCCACATCACGATCACTGCCAAGCAAACATATACTTTCAATGCCTTGATTGACGAGGGAGTAGACTTCAATGTCTTAACTCACGATCATTGGACCCAACTTAATAAACCACCACTATAGCCCAATAATGCCAAATTAATCCCATATGGGGGCCACTCACATGCACTTCTCGGAAATGCAAGACTGTTGTTGCTATCGAGTCTGAGACTATACCAATGATCTTTTATGTGTTGCCAAACACTAAAGACGCATGCATGCAGTCGCTGCTAGGGCAAACCTTCAAGAAGAAAACTCACTGCAATGTCGATTATGAGTTGCAGCGCATCCACCTCGCCATAGGCAACGTTCGCATTGTTACAACCTTCAACAAGAGCTGCACGGCTTCATCAAAGTCCGCAAGGCCATCGGTAGAAATACTCGCAGCCAAGTCTACGGAGGGGAGTAGTGATCAACGACCATCCACCGAATCTCACAAGCCGCCACTCATAGTAGTAAAAGCTAAGGCCCAACATCCTAAGTTTCAATGGAGACCTAAACAACCGCAATCGTTGCCTAGGAGTAGATGCTCACATCCTCGTAACACAAGAAACTCTAAACCTAGAAGGCTGAGATACAGTTATAGAAATCAAAGCATGATCAACCCAAGATGGGTTCCTCAAGCCCTCTTGCACGTGCAAGGCTACTATGAGGGAAATGCCTGGATATGGATCCCTAAGGCCCAAATGGCCCAAGGCACTAATCACATGCCGCCCTCAAGCTTGATCACCCCGAGCCCTAGAACCTTAGAACCAGAAGCCGCAGCGCTTCCAGGACTCACCTCCTATAAGCTCACCCACACATAAGCCCAGAAGAGTTGAGCAAGCCTATCGGCCCAAACCACAAACGCCTTTGCACACCAACCCCTCCTAGTGCCGATAAGACTTGCCAAACCCAATCTGAGTGTAACAGCCCATCCGTAGTAGCTTCTACTTTGACACTCATCCACAAGAATCAACCACTGCTTCATGGGCAACTGCCACCATCTACTGCCAAGCCTTCTAGCCCCATCACATCCCAGCCACCTGCAGGCCTTAAACCCTCCTACGAGTGGAAATCATTCTTAACTCTGGCCGCAAACCTAGCCAAAGACACAAGGGATGACATTATTGCTTGTCTTAGATGCTTAGATGCCACGTTCATGTCACTGGCTCTAAGTTATGAATGCTTGGACTTAGGCCTATTGTAGGAGCCTTTAGCAATTGAAGTTCACACGATGCCTTGTTCTCGGGAAACATTCGAATTCGCATTTTTCAAAACACCCCACTCAGCTGCTGAGTTGCTACGCACTGAGATATCAAGAGAACAAGCCATCAGACAACACCTCATTACATCCTACAATAAGCGCGTGACTTCTTCCATCACTGACAAAGAAATCGAGGAGTTGAAAGTGTTAGCTGACACCGACTCCCCATTTTTACAAAATTGGTACACTCTGCGATTGCAGTGGGAACTCGAAGGATGTCAAATCATGACCAATGCTGAGTAGCGCCACGCAATCAAGACATTAGAGTATGACCCAACCTATGTCGCACCCACCTCATATAGAGTGTTAACCACTCTTTGTGGCCAACCCATGGAAAAGCACATCAAAGGACACCCATATCTTGATCCTCTCCTGGACCGAAGAAGAGCTACACATCGCTAGTCGTGTCGATTTTGGCGATTTTCTAACGGATGTCCTCACTTACATCACAAACATAAGTACTCGACCCTTCGATCTGGACTGCGAGGCTCAGCTGGGAGTATAACCCGGAATTCTATACTTGGCTCATGTGCAAGTAACCCTTATATCTGAATGCTGAATGCCCTTGACCTCCTAACCTTCAATCCTAGGAAGGATTCTTCTCAATTTGGAAGGGGAAGGGGTAAGGTGAATCAAATTAAAACCAATCAAGATCAAGCAAATGCATAAACGCATAAGAAACTGGTGATGTAGGAGGAATGTCACAAAAGCTTTGAAATAAAAGGCAAAAAGTTTGAAGGAAAGAATCTATGTTGGATCTTAATGCTTTCATTCATCAAACATAAAGTCTTTCTTTTCAGCAAATTATTATTTTTAAAAGCACTAATGGGAATTATGGGTCATGACAAGAACGAAAGATGTCGCAATAAGATCGTGCCCACCGACTCCCCTTTATGGAAGAGGAGAGGACCCAGTACAGCATCTCCTTGGCAAGTCGTGCCTACAACCAACTAAAATTTCAAACCATCCATAACATCAATAAAGTAGTGGCCAAGGAGAAAGCAACCAAGAGGGTCGTAGGGCAGTGCAACCTCGCTAAGTACCTCGAGAAGTTCGCACAAGAGCCTGACCACACAAAGTGTGTGGAATTTCTCAGAACTTACAACCTAGATCATGAATGTGGAATTATAACACTGGGAAGGGGGGAGAAGGCCAAACAAGTACAGGTACCCTTGGACCCAGCCTTGGTGGAGAAGGCATTGGGGTTAGAGCCTAAGGTGGAGAAGAAGTAGAAAAGAGATGTCTATGCCATGCTTAAGATGAAGAGGGAAGAGGTGCTGACCAATGACATCATTAGCATCCAGGATATCCCTGATGCTGAAGCCTACATGCAGGCAAAACTGGTGCACTCACTGTTCTCCAGCTAGTGCTATAATTCCCTCATGCACCGGATCAGTGTGCTTGTGCTGGAGAACGTTGCAGCTCGCACCATGGATGAGGTTGACTGGAATGGCTATGTGCGCAAGACCATAGACTAGGCAGCAAAATCACTAGCCTTGGGGAGCAAGCCAGCACCCTAGCCTCTTAAAGCACTAAGAGGAAGAAAGCCTCATCCAAACTCTCTTTTATTGGCTATGGAAGGGTTTTGACTACCGTCATCTAGGAGACAGTAAAAGAGGCACAAGATGCAAAGGAAGAAGAAGGAGAAACACTTGACAAATCGCCCCCTCACTAGGACCAAGAGTTGTCTAGCGACAGGACCGAAAGTGACAAAGAAGGGGGAGAATAGAAGGAACATTCAAGCAAAAAGCAAGCAAAGAAACCTAAGAAGAGGATGACACAAAAGAAGAAGCAGGACGAAGGCCGCAAAAAGGAGAAGGAGGACTTAGAGAGAGCAAAAAGGGAATCCCTCAAAGAGGCGGAAGAGAGGGAGAAGAAGAAGAAACAGGAAGAAAAAAAGTCAAAGGGAGAAGCCAAGAAAACCAAGAAGGTGTCAAAACAGGAGGTCGAAGAGAGGAAGAAGCAGATAAATTGGAGGAAGAATCTAGGAAAGCAGAAGAAGAGAGGGAGAGAAGGGATGCTGAGGAAGAGGAGGAGCTGAGAAGGAAGGAGGAGGAAGACATGGCCGAAGCCACATGTTGGTCTATAGAGCAACAAAGCAGGGCGGATGATCTAGGAGCTCTGAGCCCACCCAGGGAGGAGGGGCCAGGCTCAAGCACTCAGGTGCCAGAGATCATACCGCCAGCCGTCACTGAAGGCAAGGGTAAAGCCCCCATCCATCCTATCCCAACCCTCCTAGTGCCTACCACCGAAGCAGCCACCCTCACCCCAAGCATCCCCATTAGTGCAGACGTCTCAAACTTTGTGGCCTAGATGCAATATTTCATCAATAAAGAATTAGCCCAAGGGAAGAGCATGGAAACCATGGCCATGGGGCAGAAGAGGCCGGCCACAGACACCAAATCTAGGCGAGATCCAAAACTCTAGAAAGTGAAGGCCTTAACCACTCCGATCCACGTGACGATGATGCCACCAGCTAACTATGACGAATACATTGTTGAATTGCTCTCTAAACTAGAGAAAGCTGAAGAAGAGAGGAAGATAGCTATGGCCAACTTAGTTGCGAAAAAAGAGTCGATAGCTACTTTTTAGCTTGAAAAAACCCAACAGATAAGCATGCAAGAAAAGGAGATATTTGATCTCAAATAGGAGTTGAAGGCTAAGGACGACAGGGAGGAAAGCTGGAGGCAATGGCTGGAAGATGAGAATTAGGAGTTAGTAAAAATGTAGAGGGAGTATAAACTCTTGATCATGCAACATGAAGAGCTAACCGCAAAGACTGATCAGATCGAACGAGGTATGGAGGAGTTTTCCGCCGAAGAGGAAAGGAAGCAAGAGGAAGAACAACATCACAAGGAGATGGAGACCATGACTGAGAAGCTAAATGTAGAAAGAAAAGAGCAGGAGAGAATGAGCAAAGAATTGAAAGACCAAGAGCAAATACTCATAGCTCTAGTGCAAAGGCAGGGGAAAGGCATGGAGGAAATGAAGAAGAGAGCCGAAGAATGGGCGGGACAGAATGAATGGAGGATGAAGACCTTGGCGCATTGCCTGGCTCTCGTGAAAAAAGAGAAAATCCTTGCAAAGAGCAGAGTAGAGGCCACCCAAGTAGCCTTCAACACTCAACAGAAAGCCTTCTTGAACACACTAATGGATACCACCCACTCAGAGGAAGGGGAGTCCCTCGAGGTGGAAAATAAGAAACTAAGCATAGCCTACAGGGCCCTGTAAGCAAGACTGCACATGCCACCCCAACCCGATGTCATGGGGCTAAGGCTTGATGATCAACGGAAGTACTTATTGATGGCCGGTCTAACCCCCAGGAGAAGAAGATGTGATCCCACAACCCCCCTTGCCACATTCCCAAGAGCAGCCAATCAATTGACACATCTGCGGAAAGACAAGCCGCCCTCAAGGAAAGAAGAAAGAAACTGGTGGAAGAAACCAGGAAACAAATGAGAACCAAGCCAGTCGTGCAACCATCCCCACCCCTACCACCATGCCTAGATGACCTCCTAACAGGTTTCCACGCTAAATTAATAGTTTCAGAGCGACATGAAAGGGACAAAAAACCCTTCTCCTTTAGCTTCCTTCTACCCAACAACCTGAGGAGAGTCATGCCACTTAAAGTAGTGGAGGAAGTGATTGCGATTGGAAGCTGACTAGGCCAGCAATGGCTGGAAGAGAGAGGAAAGAATCCCACTCTCTGGGGGACCGAAGAGGCAGACTTTTGGCAGAATAAGGTCTTTGAAATGCCACATTCTGTAGAAGGCTATAACTGCCAGCCCATGTGGAGGAGACGAGTGTGCGACATTAGCATGCTCGCCTAAATGGCCTTTTGCAAAACCTTACCCTACGAGATGAACAACCCTACATTTATGGTGTACCCTCGTAGGGTAGGAGTGGATTTTGACGCTACCCCCCATGGATGCTATGACTTCCTCATTATCTATAATCCTAACTGTGCCTCTTTTGAACAATCTCTCACCTTCACCTTTGAAAGCCTAGACGTTTCCATGACCTGCTTCCTCGTTGACTTTTTCTTAACCTATGGTGGTTACAAGTAGTTACAAGTAGTTACAGGTTATGAAAGCCTAAGGTAGTTACAAGTGGTTATGAACGTTTAGGGCACATCAAGGGCAGGACATACCTAGGGAGGTGACACTCGCCTATGGTTAGACCTATCACCCTACGCTACACACACCACACCTCCCTACCACACGAACGGGGCCCTCAAGTGTGGGACATCACCTAGGCCTGTCTGTGGTTAGACCTGGCTCCCCATTCCACCAGCACGAGCACAATGCACCACACAGTAAGGTAGACACTCCCCTTAGGTAGAACACCATACCTTCTTCTTTCAGGTACTACAAAATGCGGAAAACCACTAACTTCAGAGGCCCTATCACCCACTTGACATCTGATTGACTTCTCCGTCAACCATCATTGCCAAATCTTCCAAAGCATCTGAGTCCACATGTGGCCCTACCATCACTTGACTAGCAACTTGCCAACCTCCTACCCTTTTCCAAGAAGTGCCATGGGATTGGCACCCGTATTAAAGGGGGGTAATGTTAACCTCAATTCGAGATGGCGGAAAAATGAAGGAAGAAGTGGAAAAAGGATGGAAAAAGAGCAAAGGCCTGGCGGCCCCTAAAGCTAAGCTGAGGCAAAAGGTGCAATTTTAAATGAAAGGTGCCTCAAAAACTCTAAAAACTCTTGTAAAAGAGCGCCAGGCTCCCTGCTGTGCCATTTGTAAAAGAATATATGGGTATAGGCTTAGGGCATGAAGCAAGAGTAGGGAATTAGAAAAAGGGACCTTGTCACAAAGACCGGTCATGTAAAAAGGGATGGGTGCCCATGGGATTTTAGGGTTTTGTATATAAAGTTGAAAAGTGAATGCGAAGCTCATTCTTTGGTGTGTGGCTAACAAGAGTTCTCTCTTCTTCTCTTCTTCTCTTCACCTTGCTTGTGTGTGTACTCTTGAGGGAGGGAGTGTGGGTGTTAGGGAGTGAGCGAGTGTGTGGGAGTGAGGGATCAAGAGGGTGAAGCTCTTCACCATCTCCTCTTCTCTCTTCTTTTCTTTCCTCTTCTCTTCTCTTTTCTCGCGTGTGCAGCTATGGTGGATGGAGCTTGGATATGGAGGAGGCTTGAGCTAACATCTAGGATCGTGGAGCTACCGGCGTGTGCAAGAGAGGAGGCAACTCATTTTGGCATCAAGGTAAGCTCACTATACCTCGAGAGGATCGACGGCACGTCGGCTAGGTGAGAGATAGCCATGAGAGCTCGCTTGAAACGCTTGAAACAATCAGTGGTCTGTGGGTCTTGGTGGTTGAGCGTGAGCTCCCACTACAGTCCCTCTTGCTTTATACTCCTAAGAAGGGCCTCTCCTCTCTTCCTCGGACTACTCTCCAACAGCTCCTCATGACACATATTTATAGCGAAATTGAAGAAGATCTCTTTATAGAGGGTATCTTGGCAAATCAGCAATCTAAAAGCTTTCAAGATGCAATTTGATGTTGGTGATTTGATCTTTGAGGTCCAAGGAGGTTGCTAGAGATAACTATGATTGATTTGCTTGGCTCTTGGATGATCTTACTTCAATAAGCCTCTCGTCGAACTGAGAAGAGGGGGAGATTGTTGGAGTTAACTGCTACAATACAGAAGAAGAATTCAGGCTTTTTCTTCAGTAAACAGGAACTCCAAATTTGGGAGTATGAGGCATCATTTTTTTTTTAATAAAAGAGGGGGGGCGGCCTGTCGTCATCATTTTTCTCTTCTTCCTCTTTTTCTTCGTGAGCTTTTTTTAAAGCTTTAATGCTTAAAGCTTTGTGACTTGTCTTGCTTTGCTAAGTTTTAAATGCATTTGATCAATTTTGACTTATGGCCCATGACTTGCGCTTAGGTGGTAACTTCCATGGATGGATGGCTCCTATCAATCCAGAAAAATGTCGGGTTACAATCCTCGGACTATTTTTATCGAGACTTCCTCTATTTAATGGTTCAAAATTCTTCAAGTCCAATTTGCAAGAAGTCGGGAAGATTGAAAATAAAGTTGGGATATCACATCCAACTGTAATGTGCTCGCCCGATCTTTCCTTGGCCGTATGTTCTTAGTAGCCCATCAAGAGATGTCTTAGAAAGCGTCGTCCGAGTTTTTGATGAAAACCCTTGAAGTTTGCTAACTAGTCTCACTTGAGTCTACCCCGCAATGGAATTTTCAACTGTTCCCACGAGGATCGACCTGAGTCTTTTTTGTCAAATTGACTACTAATAGTTGACTAGTATCAGTGGTTAGAGATTCCATCCCTTATAGAAATTGCTAACTGAAACGAGCTTACATTGTGTTGGGTTCAAAGAGAATGGGAAACGAAGGGAAGTATGACACTTTAGTTTCTTCTGCCCATGGTTCTAAAGTGATGCGACTCTGGCTTTTTGATCTCTGTTGATCAATCAAAGATTCAATTTTTATTCTTTCTTACGAAAGCTCTCGACTTACTAAGACCACCTAACCATAGGTCTAGATCTGTCGTGGGTCCATCCTCCCGCTTCCCTCGAGAGAGTATTTTTAATTACCTAATTACCTACCACCTTAGGTTCAACATATAAAAATAACTTCTTTGAATTATCTCCAAATACGAATTCGTTACACACCTTTAATTTACAACACAAAAACAGAGTAAAGCAATTCCTTCTCAATAGTTCCTTTCAGAAAAATGACTTTTTGCAATGTTTTCTTTTTGAATGTATTATTCTCTCCAAGTTTTGTTCCTCAACTAGTATAGGAACTTCCAAGACAGAGCTTAAGGAGTTTATGACTAGGGTCCCCTTGTATCCTCACCTCCTCCTGCCGACTAGAGTTCCCTAAGATAAGACCTTCCACGTCTTGATTGGTCTATACTCACTAACACCGCAAAACAAAAAGAGAAAACCCCTTGGAGTAGGTTTTATTCATGCTGGCCCGGAGGAGGTGTAGTGCCATCAAGAACACTACCTCAGTGCGTTCTCTGCTCATCAGAATACTGCCTCAGTTGGCGATCTGCACTCAATCATCCATCTTTTAGCCTAATGATTTTAGGAAAGATCAATACCTAACTTATAATCACAAATATCTTATTTCGAATGCATTATACATAAAATTTTAATAAATTTATTTCCAAGACAAATATTTTCTTTCCAAAAAATAATAGCATCAAGGCAAAACTTAGTGTAAGTGGCAATACCTTCCAATAGTCTTTTCAGATTTTCCCTTCCTAGGGATCTAGTTTGGACTAAACAACAATTCTATTCTTGAGAATAACTCCCTTGGAGTTTTTGTGGGTCCTTGCCCACGATAAAAGAAAATCTTGGTCAGTTTAATTACGAACAGTATTCCCTTGGAGTTTTTGTGGGTCCTTGCCCGCAATAAAAGAAAATCTTGGTCAGTTTAATTACGAACAGTATTCCATCTCAAGGTCTTTTATATACCGAGAATTAGTATCCATGATTATCCATCATAGGTTTCATTAGATCAATACAAATAAAAAATATTAAGTCTCTTAGGGACACAATACCTTCCTTGTACTCGCTTAGGTTCATCTTATACAAACCCAAGTTACCCCTTGGAATTTGCGGTTAAGAATCAATTTAAAAGATAAATAAAATCCTATTTTATGAATGCAGATTTTGTTGCTAATTCATGGGATGATGGCCTGCTAGCTACCTTTATTATAAAAATATAGTACCTAGGGATCCATGACGGATGCTTGGTTGATGGTATTTGCAGCTTCATTTGTAATGTCGGTACTCACCACTCTGTTTGTAGTAATTGTGTCTATAATGTTATTAGCAGCTCTTGCCTCCGCGACCTTCATAACTTTCTTCTTCAGAGCCATGGTCTTTAATCCCGAGATCGTAGAGGAGATTGTTTGGGAGGACAGCTTGGGGTCATCGCAATAGGATTGATTGGGTTTGGCGATCACTAGGATTTTAGGAAAATTGGGGTCGTCGCAATAGGATTGATTGGGTTTGGCGATCACTAGGATTTTAGGAAAATCAAGAAGAGTCTTGATTCCATAGGGAAGTAGGGTAGAAGGGATGGAGGATTTGATTTCAAGAGCTCGTAGAAGAGTATCCTCCTTGTCTTTGTGACGAGAATTCTCGTTCTCACACTTCTCTTGCTCCACTCCCTCTTTCTCTATACTCTTGAAAAGGGCCTCTCATCTCTTGCTCAGACTGCTCTCCAACGGCTCCTCATGGCTCGTATTTATAGCTAAATTGAAGAAGAAGGGTTGTGGCCAAGAAGAAGAGCTCTTTATGGAGCGTATCTTGGCAAAGCAACAATCTAAAAGCTTTTAAGATGCAATTTGATATTGGTGATTTGATCTTTGAGGTCTAGAGAGGCTGCCAGAGATGCCATGATTGATTTGCTTGGCTCTTGGATGATCTTACTTCAATAAGCCTCTCATCGAACTAAGAAGAGAGGGAGATTGCTTAAGTTTATTGCTACAATAGAAAAGGAGAATTTAGGCTTTTTCTTCAGTAAAGAGGAACTTCAAATTTAGGAATATGAGGAATCTTTTTTTTTTGAATAAAAAGGGGGCGTGACTTGTCGTCATCATTTTCCTCTTCTTTACCTTTTTCTTCATGAGTTTTTTTAAAAAGCTTTAATGTTTAAAGATGTGTGACTTGTCTTGCCTTGCTAAGTTTTAAATGCATTTGATCAATTTCGACTTATGGACCATGACTTGCATTCACATGGTAACTTCTGTGGACGGATGGCTACAGTCTCTATCAATCCAAAAAAATGTCGAGTTACAATCCTTGAACTATTTTTCTTGAGACTTCCTCTATTTAATAGTTTAGAATTCTTCAAGTCCAATTTTCAAGAAGTCGGGAAGATTGAAAATAAAGTCGGTAACGTGTCCCCGCCCGCGAGCTTTCCTTGGTCGTAAGTTCTTAGTAGCCCATCAATAGATGTCTTAGAAAGCGCCGTCCGAGATTTTGATGAAAACCCTCGAAGTTTGCTAACTAGTCTCGCTTGAGTCTACCCCTCAGTGGAAGTTTCAACCGTTCCCACGAGCATCGGCCCGAGTCTTTTTGGTCAAATCGACTACTAATAGTTGACTAGTATCAATGGTTCTAGATTCCATCCCTTATAGAAATTGCTGACTGAAATGAGCTTACATTGCGTTGGGTTCAAAGAGAATGGGAAATGAAGGGAAGTATGGCACTTTAATCCTTTCTACCCATGGTTCTAAAGTGATGTGAGTCTCACTTTTTGATCTCTAACGATCCATCAAAGATGCGATTTTTATTCCTTCTTAAGAAAGCTCTCGGCTTACCGAAGCCACCCAACCATAGGTCTGGCGGATCCATCCTCCTACCTCGCTCGAGAGAGTATTTTCAATTACCTAATTACCTACCACCTTAGGTTTAACATATAAAAACAGCTTCTTTGAATTATCTCCTGATACAAATTCGTTACACACCTTTAATTTACAACACAAAAACAGAGTAAAGCGATTCCTTCTCAATAGTTCCTTTCAGTCATTCAAGGTACTACATTGATCTGGACGCATCATCATGCAAAATTTAGGAAGCTGTTCGGAAGCAAATGCAGTGTCAGAGGTGATCAGACTTTATCATGCAAGATTCAGAGGTTTTTGATGTGGGAGAGGGGATCACCATAGACCTGGAGTTGATCCAATACAATGGTGCGGAAGAGATTCTTGTAAATTGGATTTGCCAGTCATTCCCTTTTCTTACCAGCCTATTTTACGAGGAATGTCACCACAGAGTAGCCAGTAGAGGAGAGTATAATATCCTTGATGCAGTTGCTCGTTTGACCATGCAGTGTCATGCGAATTAGAGTTTTGTATTGGGTCACATCTAGCACCTACAAATGTTTCTCAAAATAACATTTAGTACTAAACCTCTTCAAGAAGGATGGAAGGCCAACTATTTCCCACATTCTCATGTATGTTGGAGTTTGTGACGTCCAGTATTAATCAGCTTTGCGAAACTTACAAGAGCCATGTGCAGATGCCATAATCCATTCATGTTGTAATGCTGTCATGAAATATGAAGGATTAACCGACTTTTCCATGGAAGATGCTCCCCATAATCACATGTCAAGATGTCTCTTTGCGATTTACAGTGGAATGTACTGGTTTAACTGGGCGAAAACATGCCATGTGCTAGAAATCTTGCTAATACTGATGGGGAGAAAGGTGCTACGCTTGTAGAGGCAGTAACTCTTTACGTATTACTAGAGGAAAAACCCAAAAGGATTGGTGAAGACCCTGTAGTTGGGAGCTTGGCAGTCTTGAGATATCGAGCTCAACTCGTGATATGCCAGGGTGACCGTTGTGCATTTATGTCACCAACTTGTCAGTTTGCAGATGCGGTTGGTACACCGCCCATGAATAATAGCTAGATGACAGCTATCCTTATCTACTCTAGTTCGTGGCTCAGTTACTATGCCACCTTAGTTAGTTGAGTTTGGTTTGAGACCCATATATAGGGTTCTTCTATTTCTTTGTATGAGAGTTCTTTTTGGCTTACACAACTAAGAAGAGGAAAACTATTTTCAGCCTCCACCCTTGTGTGTATTCCCTCATTGTGCAAGCAAGAAAGCTACAAGTGAGACTCCTTCCTTCTCTCCCACAATCTTGACATGGTATCAGAGCCTTGTTCGTGGTAAGGAGCTCAAGAAAGCAAACCAAGTTCGCGGTGTTCTAGTAAGAGGACCAGTGTTGCTTTCATTTTTTCTATTTTGGGAGCAAGTCTCTACAGGTAGCACAGCCAGAAAGTGCAAGAGTGCATTATCTCAGATTGAGACGCCCTTCACGGTGTAGCAAGAGGGCAGTATATGCTGCGGGTAAGAGCTTTAGCCCTTGGTTGCTCTGTTTTTTTTATTTGAGGCCATTTCGGGGCCTATTTTGGAGGTGGAAGTTTTCTGCACGCACTCAGGAAAAGACCCTGTTTTATGCTATGCGACCATTGTTCTACATGTCGGTGAAAAGTTACTGTAGAAATTGCATCGTATGCCTGTGCGCAAAGACATTGGGAGTTACAGAATCATCCTTGTTGCCTATTGATGCAAAATCGTCACTAGGAAGTGACTGTGTGGTCAAATACCACTTTCGTCAGTTTTGCAGATTTGCCCTTGTAAGGCTGAAGCTGTGTTCTTTGCAGTGACAGAATTTTTTGCAGTGTTCTGTAATGGCGTCTGATTCTCTTTCACAGATTGTCACTGAAAAGCTTGACAAGAACAACTTCCAAGCATGGAAGTTTAGAATGACAAATTTCCTTATGGAAAAAGGATATTGGGAATTCGTTGCAGGAAATGAAGAAGAACTAGTTCTTCCTGATGTTCCCAATCAACAGCAAATGCAGGCATGAGAGAGCCAGGAAAGTTATGTACTGGCTATCTATTAGCATTTCAGAACTCTATGATTGTGCATATTCAAGATGCAAGTACGCCAAAGGAGGCATGGGATACTTTGTCAAAAATGTATAGCACAAATACGCAAGCTAGGAAAATGCAGCTCAAGCAAGAGTTGCACAATGTGCAAAGAGAAAATATGAGCATCAATGACTACCACATGAAGGTGAAGAAGATTGCAGATGCACTTGCTTCCATTGGATCGCCAGTGGAAGATGATGATTTAGTTTCTGTGACCTTGAATGGTCTAGGAAAGGATTATGCACAGTTCCGAACATCCATTTCCGTCCATGAAAGATTTCCTGATTTTGAGGAGTTGATTGCTCTTCTAATTTCTGAGGAGCAAAGAAATGGTGGTGCATCTTCTTCAGGAGTAACTTCAAAAGAAGCTGTCTTCTACTCAAATGCTAGAAGAGGTAGAGGCAGAGGTAGAGGAGGCCGATCTGGAGGTCGTGGTAGAAATCAGAATATGCAGCAAACTCAAGAAAACCAATCCTATGGAGGAGGACATGGTAATTCTAGAAGCAGGGGGAGCCAAAGAGGTTGTGGTGGATGGCAAAGAGGCCAAAATGCAAATAGCAATGTTGAATGCTACTACTGTGGTAAAATGGGTCATATGGCTAATTACTTTTTGCAATGTTTTCTTTTCGAAGGTATTATTCATTCCAAGTTCGATTCCTCAACTAGTATTGGAACTTCCAGGACATTGTCTGGTAATCGAAGGGTAGTTGGCACTTTGTAAGAGCCTAAGGAGTTTATGACTAGAGCCCCCTGGTATCCTCACCTCCTCCTGCTGACTAGAGTTCCCTACGATAAGACCTTTCGCATCATGATTGGTCTATACTCACTAACGCGAAATAAGAAGACAAAATCCCTTGGAGTAGATTTTATTCATATTCGCCTTGGGGAGGTCTATCGCAATCAAGAACACTGCCGCAGTTGGCGTTCTATTCTCACCGGAATTCTACCTTAGTCAGTGATCTGTACTTAGTCATCCATCTTTTAGCCTGATGATTTTAGGAAAGATCAGTACCTGACTTATAATCAAAAAAATCTTTTTTCAAATGCATTATACATAAACTTTTAACAAATTTATTTCCGAGATAAATCTTTACTTTCAAAAAATAATAATATCAAGGCAAAACTTAGCGTAAGAGGCAATTCTTTCTAATAGTTTTCTTGGATTTCCCCTTCCTCGGGATCTAGTTTGGACTAAACAACAATTCTATTCTTGAAAATAACTTCCTTGGAGTTTTGTGAGCCCTTTCCCCGCTATAAAAGAAAATCTTGGTTAGTTTAATTACGAGCACTATTCCATCTCAAGGTCTTTTATATACTGAGAATTAGTATCCATGATTATCCATTGGAGGTTTCATTAGATCAATACAAATCAAAAATATTAAGTCTCTTATGGACACAATACCTTCCTTGTACTCGCTTAGGTTCATCTTGTACAAACCTAAGTTACCCCTTGGAATTTGCGGTTAAGAATTCCTTTAAAAGATGAATAAAATTCTATTTTACGAATGCAGCTTTTGTTGCCAATTCATGGGATGATGGCCTGCTATGTGCCTTTATTATAAAAATATAATACTTGGGGATCCATGACAGGTGCTTGGTTGATGGTATTTGCATCTTTGTTTGTAATCCCAGTACTTGCCATTCCGTTTGTGGTAATTGTGTCCGCAGCGTTATTGGCAGCTCCTGCCTCCGTGACCTTCATAACTTTCTTATTTGGGGCCGTGGTCTTTAATCGCGAGATCGTAGAGGGGATTTTTTGGTAGGAGAGCTTGGGGTTGTCACAATTAGATTGATGGGAATTTGATCGATGGGGGTTGGCAATCACAAGGATTTTAGGAAAATCGAGAAGAGTCTTGATTCCAGAAGGAAGTAGGGTGGAAGGGATGGAGGATTTGATTTCAAGAGCTGGCAGAGTATCCTCCTTGTCTTCGTAACGAGAATTCTCGTTCTCACGCTTCTCTTGCTCCACGTTGCTTTATACTCCTAAGAATGGCCTCTCCTCTCTTGCTCGCACTGCTCTCCAACAGCTTCTCATGCCTCATATTTATAGCTAAATTGAAGGTTTCATAAATCATACTTCATCATAGCACAACTTCCATTAGTACTCTACTTCTACATGTTGATAATTTAAAATTATCACACATGGCCAACCCACACAATCGCATTGATCTAGTAGAAGCACACAAGATTATGAATGATAGCTTATAATGTTGGGATAAGCGGGTCCCTTTCACCTCTTGGAAGCCCTTGACAATAGTGCATGTGAAGGTTTTACCTCCATGCACTTCGAAGGAGATCATGGACATGTGTCCACACCTCTTCTTAAGGGAGGAGCTATCCCATAAAGTAGGCATGTGTAGTAAGGATACATCTCCCCCTTAAAGTTTCTTGATTGCCAACATATGGGGTTGGCAAACATACTTCTCCAGTGATTCATTAAGGTTGAGAAGGCCATGCCAAATAATAAATAGCTACCTTTGTATCTCATGCAACAAGTCTATGTCCATTATATCCTGAAAAGAAAAGTGAATTGGACAAAAAAGCCCAATAATGTATAGATTGGCTTAGGAAGAGCAAGTAGTAGAGTAGCATAGCAAGAAGAGAAAATCAAGCGCCAAAGTGGATAGTCCCCATCACAATGACTGAAAAGCAGCACAAGGCTTTTCAGAACGAGATATAGTTATTAAGACAGTAAGGGGAAAGCCTCTTAGAGGAAGTGAATGTACTACATATGGAAAAAAAAATGAGGTCCAACAACATATGGCTAAATTGTTGGAAAAGCTCAAGGCCACTCGATCAGAGTTTGTGTTTTTTAAAATGCAATGATGAGTGGGAGTTTGAGGAAATCCTAGGGGAGCTCACATAGGGCACAAATAAACAAAATGTAAATATTGACACATGTTCCTCAAATGTTAATGAGGTTGCATACCAAACAAATGAGTAAAGCACTTTTGTAATAATATCATTTCCAAGTTGTAAACACTAAATTATTTTCATACAAGATAGTATTGCAAAGTTATAAATACAAATGGCATCTAGCATATCGAAATGTTCATATTCAATTTAAAATTTCACAAAATAAGAGAATACTTTGTAAAAAAGTTTACCATATCACACAACCACAACTATATTCTCTATGGCCTTTCGAGCCCATTAAAGAGTCCACTTGTTTTCAATATTTGTAACTTCATTATATTGAATTTGAAGGCATTAGCTACAAAACACAAAGATGCAATAGATATATAAGAGAATACATAAAATCATAACTAGTTCACAAACTTGACACATATGACTACTTTGAGCTAGGATACATCATCTTGTGCATCCATTGCGTCATGACATTTGTAGCAATGCCTCTTGCATCATTCCGTAATGTGATGAATGTCTCTTGCTTTCAAAGTTCATTTTTGAGTTTTAGATTGCAAAAATGTTTAGTTTAAGATCTAGGTTTCTTCCCTACTTGTAAACATGTCTACTTGAAGAATACATTCATCGAGTAAAATTATTTGCATCTAGTCATGATCTGCCAAGATGTTGAGGTGCTAAAGGACTTGTAAACATGTCTACTTGAAGAATACATTCATCAAGTAAAATTATCAGCATCTAGTCATGGGCTTGATTCCATGCGAATCTGGCCAAGCAACCATTCCAAAATAGGTATGCTCATGACTCTTCACTTCCACAAGCACACTTCTCATTAGTCATACCCCACTTTTTAAGCTTTTCTCCTTTCAAGGTAGCCCCCATGATGACTCTCCAAAGAGGAACACATTGTCTTTGAGGAGGAAACTCCAAAGACTTATTTCTCTTCAAGCTTTCTTCAATCACATCTTTCAGAAGATCTAAGCCCTAGCTTTTGCAATTGTTGTAGGCACCTATTGTACAATTGGAATGGAGTCTTTATAGAATGAGCCGTTGTTTTGTCTAATTGAAAGTGCTCCAATATAATTGCTTTACCAAATTTTGTCCAATTGGCAACACCCTAATATAACATCTTCATAGAAAGTGCCTTTGTTTGCCTTAAGTGCCACATTTTTTGTACACTTCTTTCTTACCATCATCAATATGCTGGTCATTGATATTATGTTAAATGGAAGGCATTCCAGACAAAGAAAGTGTATGCAAATGAGAAGTGTTACTTGTAATTTGCCATTCTTACTTTTGTTTCTTTCATTGAGGATATCCTTCTTGAAGGCATGGGTAGGAATTTAACATTCTTGCACTTTCCCTTAAGAGTATGATAGTACTTGAAGTTCTTTCATTAGATTAAGCTTTGTTTAGCCCTTATAATTTCTTCCAATGCTAATTATAACAGTTACTATTAGTGATCCCCCCCCTTTGTAACAGTTACTATTAGTGATCCCCCCCTTTGTAGGTGATTTGTACATTTATAAGCTAAAGATAAATATTCCTCTATAAATGGTTCAGAATGAATGGCAGCAAGGCCAAGACATCTAAAATCCCCAAATTGGGGCATATCTTCTCCATCTCCAGCTCCAACTCAGATGTCTGCTTCCAATTACAACAATCCTACAAGAAGGTTATGAGCTAGTGTGCGGTATAAAAAAATCATGAGTTTGATGTGCATGGTTGGGGGAGTTTTCTGAATACAATGCAGATGATGAGCTTGAAGCTATGGCACTTGTTTGATGGCCTTTAATTGCGCATTCTCAATGTATTTGCACTAGTTAACTGTGTTACTTACAACATACAAGGCCTTCATAATTGTTAAGTACGCAGAGGCTGCTTTGGAAAACTGTACATACTATATACATCAGATACCTCTGTTTATAGGAACACAACCTCTATAGCTTGGCTCCGCAGTAAGGCTTCTTTGCTGGTCAGACATGAGTTGCAGGCATTAATGGTGCATAACGAGCAACAGGGCTCATGAATGGTTATCCAATACACATTGCTGGTTGGAATACATGAATTTGCATAGTGTGTGTGCCCCAAACATCTAGGCACTCTGTACGAAAGTGGGAGTCTATGAGATATATCCATACAGTAACTGTCATAGTGCACACATATGTCAGGATTTCAACAGTTCCATTCAACATGATGGCAACACTAAAAGCTTGCATATGCTTAGTTACAGTAGAACTGTAGCCTACCATTCCCCATCCTGCACCACCACACTACCCCCTACACCCCTCCCCCCTTCCCCACCCCGGGGCCAACAAAAACAAAGAAAGAGTGCACTGCAGGAGATATTGACGTTCACTCCATGCCTTGAATGCATATGGGGCAAAGCAGAGAGATATCAGATTACTTAGTGAATAAGATAGCTTGAATCTTCAGTTTATTATGATGGTTCTCCAACCAATCAAGCTAAACCTACAGCCTCACAGCATCTCAATTCAAGAAGCTAGGGGAGGTGGTTGTGCCTTGGAAAAAGGTGGCATAATTACCACAAGAATATAGGTCAATTTACAAGAGCTTCATTTGAAGCTGACAGAGAACTAGCAGCAGGCTAGGGGGTGAAAGCTTGAAACAGGTGGATCATTATGTACAAAAAACTGATGCGATGATTTTCTATTAATCAGCAAGCCACCTGAAATTTTGCTGTCCTCCCTGTACATGTAGTTATAGAAGACTACTGCTCCCATTGATAACCATGTAGCAACGCAAAGGTCTGTAGGTGCCCCCAGGAAGCAACTGACTGTGGCTGGTTTTCCCAGCCTTCTACCTAAACATTTCTAAGATTAGATAACATTCGAACATAAAATCTCAGTCAAGGAGCTCCATTTCCTACTTGGGATTTGAGAAAATTATAAACCAAGCCTTCAGTTTACCTTACCTCCTTTCCATTGTCAGTCATGGCGTCACGATGTAAAGGTTATGATTCTATCTGCAATACCACTTCTGCAAAGCGGGCATTCTGTACATGCTATTGCACATGGTTTGCACACTGTAGATTCATGCTTGTCATCAGTGAACAATATGAAGTGTCTCAGATGATAAAGAAAAGCACACATGCATGCGCGTGCGTGCACACACACACATGCACATGCGCACACATGCACGCACAGAGAGAGAGAGAGAGAAAGTTACGGCTAAAAAAAAAGGGATACTTACAACAAAAATGTCTACAAGGAAGCAAAACCGCAGCAGTTGGAGCTTCAAAGCACACTTTACAAATGTGAGCATTTCTTTCTTCAGCTGCTTGATCAGGGCTAAGACGGAGATATTGATCTCGTTCAAGGTCTATGTCTCTGCTTCTTCCCTGATTTCATCATTAGAAACTGATGTAAGTACAATCTCATAGCCTTGCTCATAGAGTTACACATGTCCTTTGAGTTCTCTTAACTGGATGAAGTCAAGAGGTCTGTGGGACAACCAGACTGCTCCCTCAAGGTCTTCCTGTGTATAGCCTACATGTACCTAGTTTTATGTGAAGCCTTAGAATCATGTCTCAGGGTTTGATTCATAGAATTGAGAAAATGTATACCAGGTTGAAGTTCGTTACTGGCAGAATGGGTTGATGCAATTATGTCTCATTAGAAGGCCTTAGAGTTCATTAAACTTCAAAAAAACAATATATTCATGAGCTAACATGATTCAGTGTTATGGATATCAGAAAAATGCAAGTCAATATATGAAAAGGAATTGAGAACTTTTAAGGATTACCTTTTGCCTAGAGACAGGAGTTCTTAAAGCTGCAGCCCTCCATTTTTGGCCATCAAGAAGATCATCGATGCTCCTGTGCCCTTTATCTGAATCATCATCCTTTGTGACCTCCTTCTGAATGCTCATGCCCATTTCATTGAGTCTGAAAGATGTGTTTCCACTGTTGCTTTGAATTTCCTTTACAGGGGAGTCCTGACCATCAATCATAGAAGGGTCATTTGGTTTCTCTTGTTCTTTTCTCAACTTAGCCACCAGAATCCACATGCTAGCTAAATCGTTCTCCAAGTCAGCTTCCCTTTGCTTGGCTTCTTCAAGCTTCCTTCTTAGTTCGGATTCTACTTGCTCCTTGTCAGAAAGAGCTGCTTCTAAACCTGCTTCTCTCTCTTTCCGGGCATGAAGTTCTTGTTTGAGATCTTCAGGGTCAAGATTCCAAGAGTCAATGTCATCGTGGATCTCATTTTTTATGTTGAGCCCTCCTCTTGTAAAATGCCTCTCATTTCTAGTCAGCATTGGGATTTGACAGTCAGCTGTGTGTAGATCATTACACTTTGGATGTTTTGAGTGGCCAGTATCTGAGGACACTTTGCTTGACGCTCTAGAAAATGCTCTCTCCTGTATGACAGCAATGTCATTAGTGAGCTGTGAGTTTTGCGAAGACAGTTTTTTCACCTCTTCAGCTAAAATTTTCAGCTCCACAGCTGCAGCTGAGGCCAATTCTTTTGCATAGGCTGCCTCTTCTGCTAGCTTCTGGCTCTGGACTTTTAAACCTCCGTTTTCTTCCATCAGATCCACATTTTCTTGCTTCAATCTCTCCATTTCAGCTGCCTGCCAAAATATGCCTATGTCAAGAAAATAGAATGATGACGAGCTTGAACAAGCAGTAAGTGCAGATGCCAAATTCAGAACCTGTACGAGCATCTTATTCTGAATAACAGCATCAGGAACAAAATTATGAGAATTTGTCAAAACTCCTGAATCATGTCCATATCCTTTGTGTCCCTCATGCTCGAAGTCAGATGGCACTCCAATCATATGACCATTGATACAGTAGCTCTGGGGGTAACCTCCAGGGCTGTTCTGTTCGTGCAACTTCATATCTGCTGCTGGTGTAATTTGTTGCTGTATTGATGTGATTGTCTCTTGCAGTTCTTTTACCTCTGAGATCTGTAGCACAGACAAAAAGATTCATAAAACAACATGAAGTGAATTTTTACAGACCCTTCACATCACCATCTGTGTGCATGAAGAGTCAAATCAAATGGGACTATGCATTGAAGAGATTCCTTGCTCTTGTGGTTTTCCTTGACCAATTCCAGATGCAGTTCTATTTGAATTACCTTTGATTGCAATTGGTCTTGTAAAATTCTGTTATCAGCAGTTTTTAACTGCAATATTCAAGTTGAGCAATCAGAGATACATGTAAGTTGATGAAATTTGGGCCATTAGAGAAAATAGAATGAACTCTGTCTACAGTTTTGTACCTCCAATTCAAACTCTTTCTCATTCAGGAGAGTCATCAGCTTTGCAATTGTCTGACAGACATTAACATAGAGATTATGAATGCCAGATTAGCTTAAGATCTTCTGATGTCTGTCTGAAGTATGTGGATGCACCAGAATTTATGCTTAAGACATATTTTTGTCACACAAGTTTTACCTCTGACATCTCGAAAGGGGAGGCATTATTCAAGGCCGCTTGACTAGCTTCCACAATCCGTTGTTCAAGAACCTCTATCTGTTGTCTCTTTTCTTTAATCTCTTCTTTCATTTTCTCCATCTGGGTCTTTGTTTAGCCATTTTGAACAAATAGTATTTTAGTAAAATGTGATACTTCTGAAAGACAGGGCTTGGTCATTCCTAATAAGCAGCACTAGAATCCCTTACTTGAAGTTGTGCATCATCAGGATTGCACACTGCTTGCTCTGAGAATCTCTTTAAAGAGCTGGTACAGAATGCTACTTCTGCAGCTAGCATTTTAGCTTGCTCTCTAAGAAGGTCCATTTGATCAGCCATTGTTTCGCCTGTCTGTACAAGGAGAGAATATTGATACTCTTTATGTGAAGCATTAAATTTGTAAAAGAAAGAATCAGAAATTAAAAATTGAAGTATCAAGAAAACTTTTTAATTAGAATAATCTGGTGTACCCCTCAAAGCTTGAATCAATCAAACAGCAACCAAACATACAGGTGGGAGCTTTCGGCCATTTCCTGTAGCACTGAAAAGTTCACCAGCCTGTGTAAACTGAATCAGGGGCTTCACAACTGGCGTAAAATCCTCAGATTTCCGTCCGAATGACCTCTGTCGCCCTTTCACCTCTGTACCAGATTCTGTCTGAGCTGGTGTAGCAGAAATTGAAATCGAGGGACTGTCTATATCCAAGTTCATTGTGCTGCCAAAACTTCCGTACTTCTGCATTATGAGCCATTTGATTGTAAACAACAAGAAAGTCATTACATCTCAATGTATATGCGTGTCTTTCGTAGCTTCAAATTTTTCCAAAAAGACCCACCTAAGAATATGAATGTTTTACTTAACTTTCACATGCACCTACAAACCAATGATGGCAATTCTTTTCTTTCCCAAGAAAGGAGTTATCTATTATAGCATCTCCCAATGTAAATTCCAAAATAAGCTCTGTATAGGACTTCAATGTTACATCAAGGCACCAGCTTAAGTCTAATACAAGGGCTGGGTGAAGAGTGAATCGGGCAGTTCGTGATGCAAAATCTATGTGACTCTAAATGGAAGAAGGTGCCAGAATCCCAAGTGCACAGAAAAGCATCTCTCCCCTCCTCAACTGCTTAAAGTCAACCTGTAATATCTCCCATCCGCATGGATCATATGAAGGGTCTTAGTCATAGAGACAGTCTTTGTGGTAGGAATGTCGTGCAGATGTATGTAATGGCTATGTGCTGCTGTCCACATCAGCCAGGCTATAGTATGAGCAATCAGCTCCCATCTGTGACAATGTCCTTCACAGTCCACTGTGTGCACCAGAAGTTTGGGGTGGGGATCATGCTCAAGTGCTGTCCACAGGTAGCATCCACATGCTAGGTTTCACACCAATATCATACTGTCAACTGTACTAGGGAAGACCATCCTGAGGGTTTTCAACACCTCATGTCCATGCCCCTATGTTACTTGGTCTCTGTGTGCTATTAACCAAAGGGAGAGTAAGATTTTCCTAGGCCCGAAGTTGTCATCCAATCTCCTCCAAAATTCAGAGCAACACAAGTGAAGAATATGCCCTATCTATACTAATACTGGATGGCACATGGCACCCCCTTGATTTTGCTCATCTGCATCCTCCTCTTCGACTTGGTGGTATATCCCAAACAAAAAAAGTTGCAAAAGTCTGCCCAACAGGATATTGCACCATACCCACTCTTTTGGGTGTAGATGCCTCATCTAATGTGCCCAGCATCTCCATTCATTCATCATTGTGAGGAGTTGAGGAAATGCCCTCTATAGGAGCAACACCTGTGGACTGTGAGAGGACAGTGGTCAGACCTTCTGAGACAAATAGGTCCAGCAGGAACCCAAGTATAAAAAGCATGAGGTATTTAACTAGAAGAAGAACGAGCAATACTGAATCGATGATCAGTCACCCTGCCAGTAACTGTTGGAAGCGTTGTAGGCTCAAGAGAGGTTGGAAGAAAGAAAGAGTATGTGAGTTTACAACATCACAAGATCCTGCACTTAGTAACAAGATAATGCACAACATGAACAAGAGCAACGAGGCAAAATGGAAAGCAACTCAATAATGATCGAGATCACACAAGAGTTACTCCAGACCAAGCCACCAAGAATAATCACAAGAAGTTGGAATCAAGAGTGAAGCACAACCAAGAGCGAGTAAATGGCAATGAGTGTAGGGCACAATCTGTGGGGTGCCAATAAGGTTGCCTTTATATAGGCTACAATTGGGGTGAGACTAGAGAGGATGAGACCCAAGAGGATGAGGCTTGAGAGGATGATCCCCAAGAGGAGCCTCATGAGAGAAACCCCAATATCACTTTATAGAGTAGTATATAGATTTCGAATGCCCCCTCTCGATACTCAATAAATGCTATGACTAACAAGAGAGTTCAATGATACAAAGAAATCAACAAAACACTGGAACCATGGATGCCCTAGTCCTGCACATAGACTGGATGTGCCTTGGAGATAGCACCAAGACAACTCCAACAGATGTCCTAGTCCTGCACATAGACTGGAAGCAAAAGAGGTGTGAGCTATGGCAGATGGGGAGAGAGAGAGAGAGAGAGAGAGAGAGATGTGGGAACTCCAACAGTCACAATGTGTGACCGGCCTTCCCTTTATTCAAATGTCACGGAAAGAATAAAAAAGGAAGTGATAGTGATGGGCACCCGCCGCCTACTGTATGCAGGTGCGGGTACTGTCAGTATAGTAATACATAGGTGGCTAGGCACAGGCACCGTTACCCCCAACAACCTCCCACTTAAAGGCGAATGTATCTTGAGTGAAGAGGGAACAAGAAAAAAAGTGACAAAGTACGATGTGTACATAGAGTACAACAGGATGAGGAATAGAGATTATCTCATCCAACGCCCATCAACTTCCTAAGGAAGGTAAAACGCTTTGCTGAGAGACTTTTTCGTGAGCAGATTTGTAGGATTTTGGTCAATTGAGATCTTAACAAGGTCAACAGACTTATCCTCAACGACCTCTTTGAAAAAGTGGTACCACATCTCAATGTGCTTCATCTTTGCATGGAAGACCGGACTCTTGGCTAATTGGATAGCACTCATATGAATCTGAATGCAAGTAGGGACCACGTCAGTCATACCAAGGTTTGCCACCAGACGGCCTAACCAGACAGCCTCCTTACAAGCCTCAGTGGCTGCAACATACTCAACCTTTGTATAGAGAGGGCCGTGCATTTTTGCATCCTGGACATCCAAGAAACAGCACCCCTAACAAAGGTAACACATAGCCAGAGGTGGATTTCCTATTGTCTGCATGCCCTGCATAATCAAAGTCAGTGTACCCCATAACTCCTATATTCTAGATACCATCTGTTGTGCCCTTCAAGTACCTTATGATGCCCTTAACAACATCCCAATGCCGCCTGCCAAGTGTAACCATACAGCGTGCCACAACTCCTATTGCAAAAGCTATGTCAGGGCGAGTGGCTATCATGGCATACATCAAACTACCTATTGCGAATGCATAAGGAATCTTTGCCATCTCGGCCTTTTGCTCATCAGACTGTAGACAATCAACCTAGCTCACCTTCACATGAAAAGGCAAAGGATAGTCAATAGGCTTAACATCTTACATATGAAACCACTCAAGGACCTTTTGGATATACTCCTTCTGTAAGAAGTAAATGAGCCCTTGAGAGCGGTCACGCATAATTCGCATCCCAAGAAAATGCAAGGTCTGTCCCATGTCTTTCATCTCAAAGCTCTTCTTAAGCTGACTTTTCAGAGCATCTAGCTCATCAGGAGCTCTCCCATGAATCAACATGTCATCCACATAGAGTGCCAAAATCAAAAGGCTGCCATTACGAGCCTTCTTTGTGTATAAACATAGATCCATATCATTGTGTGTATAGCCCTATGAATGCATAAAAGCATCAAACTTGTGGTATCATTCCCTAGGTGCTTACTTAAGGCCATAAAGACTCTTTCTCAATCTGCACACTAGGTGTTCCTTGCCTTTTTCCTCAAAGCCCTTAGGCTATTGCATATAAATCTCCTTATGCAAGTCTCCATGTAGGAAAGCTGTCTTAACATCCATTCGATAAAGGTCTAGGTCAAACTGAGCAACCAATGCTAGTACCAAGCATAGGGTAGTCATTTTGACTACAAGAGAAAAGACTTTCTCGAAGTCAACACCATGCTCCTGTTTAAAACCCTTAGCAACTAATAAGGCCTTATAGACATGCTTGGGGCATCCAAGGGTACTCTTCAACTTGTACACCCACTTACATGGCAATGTACGCTTTCCACTAAGCAAAGGAACCAACTCCCACATATGATTTTTCTGTAAAGAGTCAAACTCTGACTGCATGGCCCTCTCCCAAGAGTGACTATTACCATGGCGCATGGCCTCATCACAAGTGAGAGGCTCACCTACATTTGTCACACCACATAATCAATGAAGGGCTCAAAATGCTCAGGAGGACGTCTGGCTCTAGCGGAGCGTCTCAAGCCAGGCTGAGGAGCCTGCACATTCTATCTAACATCATGGTCATGGGCCACTGGAGCATTAGCTACTGCTGCAAGCTATCTAGTTGATTGTACAGGAGCAGGAGGCTTCTCCTAAAATATAACCCTACATATCTCGACTATCCGCTCAGGTTGCTTATGCATATTTTCCTCATGGAAAACTAGATCATGGCTGTGGATGACCTTCCGAGCCTGTGGATCCCATAGGCGATAACCCATCTCACTTACATCCCCGTAACCAAGAAAGATGCATTTCACGGACTTAGGATCTAGCTTTGTGTGCTTGTCCTTGGGGACATGGCAGAAAGCCTCACAACCAAAGACATGTAAATGAGCATACAAGGGAGGCTTTTTAGACCACACCTCCTTAGCAACTTGAAAGTTAATAGTACTGCAAGGAGATCGATTGATTAAGTATACGGCAGTAGTCATTGCCTCAATCCAAAACTACTATGGTAGGCCTGCCTCGCTAAGCATAATATGAATCCTTTCCTGTATTGTCTTGTTCATGCTCTCAGCCATACCATTCTGGGGTGGGGTGTACGGGGTGGTCAACTGACGCTTCATACCCCTCTCATCGCAAAACTGCTCAAAGGCTTTAGAGACATACTCACCCCCATTATCTGACCACAGACATTTCAGCCTATACCCAAATTGGCTCTCAACCAATGCAAGCCAATGCTGAAAGGTAGGCAAAACATCAAATTTTAGCTTTATGGGATATGCCCAGACCCTATGTGAGTAATCATCAATAGATGTGACAAAGTACTTCGTGCCTCCTAATGAGTGACAGGAGGGCATAAGTCCACAGACATCAGAATGACCAAGAGCCAAAGGCTCACCTATGCACAGAGTGCCAAACTTCTTATGCATACTACGTATTTGCCTACCATACAAACAATGATTACATGACTCAAAACACTTATAGTCAAGGGACGAAAGTTCTTGCAAATGAGTAAGCATTTTCATTCCCTTTAAGGACATTTGCCCGAGGCGATGATGCCAAAGAGATACATGTGGAACTGCAGCCATAGACAAAACATAATCTACGCATCCAAATACAACCAAGGGATATAAAGTGCCAGACTTGGCACCATGTGCCAGAATAAGGTTCCCACGGGTGATCTTCCAAGAAGAATCCCCAAAGAAAACAAAGTAACCCTCATCATCGAGTGTGCCAATACAGATAAGACTCTTCATGAGAGAAAGTACATGTCGAACATTATGCAAAGCAAACATACTACTCGAAGCAAATTGCAGTCGGATATCACCAATATTAACTATCTACAATGCCAAGTCATTCCCCAAACGGACAGACCCCATTATATTGTGATAGGAGTGGAACCACTATCTATGAGGGGTCACATGAAAGAAAGCCCTTGAATCCATCAACTAACACTGAGTAAAACCAGGCGAGGCATCAGTCAGCTGTGACTCATCCAAAGAAGAAGTTGCAAGTATGTAATATCAAAGTTAGGTTGGTGCACTACAGTAATCTCTTTGATCTTAACACTGGACTTAGCAGGGACAATGCTGCGATCATCAGACTTGTCCTACACTTCCCCTTTGCCCTTTTCCTTGTGCTTGTCAGCGCGCATTTTATGGCATTGTGGCCTTATATGTTCTACTTTCCCACAACAATGGCATGTCAAATCAGACTTACGTCTATGAGACTTACTACGAGACTATCCACAGGACTTAGAATGAGACTTCTGCGAGTATCTACCACGGCAGTCATTCTCGCTCTTGTTATCATGGCGATCCCGAACAGTCAAAGCATGAGAAGTATGAGAAGCATCCACATTCTTCCTATTGATCTCCTTTGTCAGGAGTGCACCCTCTACATCAAACAATTTCAGCCTATTCTTGGGCATATTTGCATATATAGCAGTATGGAATATATCCCAAGACTCAGGCACAGTGACCAACAAGAACAAAGGTGGAAGATTATCCTTAAAGTCAATACCCTGCGTTGACAACTAGACAATGATAGCATGAAACTTGCTCAAATGCTAAGAAAACTAGTACCATCCTTTATATGAAGGTCCATAAGCTGCTTTAGCCAATACATTTGAGAAGCAAGGCTCTGCTTATCATAGATATTACAAAATTTTTCCCAAATATCCCATGCGGATTGTCCATATGTGAAAACATTATAATAAACCTACTTGTTGAGGGACAAGATAATCATGGACCTGCAAAGCTTATCTAAGTCATCCCATACATCTTGATCTTGACCTTCAGGCTTAATACTCTTGCATTTGATCGGCCTAATCTGAGATTTCTGCACCAAAACTTGCCAAATTTGGGTCTTCCAATAGCCAAATTGCTGCCATCCAGCTTTCAATGTTGAAGATGACACCGTCATTTGAATGACCAGCCATATTGTAGTAAAAAGAGGCACAGTGCAGACCAAATAGGCTGTTGTAATACTTGCAAACAGCCCCAAAAGCATTGCCAAAACAAGTTGAAAACAAGAGGTACATACTAAATAATGAGTTGTCCACAAACTATGACCAAAATAGCATCAAATGGAGGGAATCACTCTCATAAATAATACAACAATATACAGCACGTGAGCAGAAGTTAAAATAGCTCAAGCTCAACTTCAAATAAAATCCAAATCTCAATGTAACATCCAAGTGTCAATCAAGTAAGCGGCTCCCAATGGAACAAAAGTCAAATGCCAAACGAGCAAACAAAGCTCAAATCCTCGTGTGAGTGGCATCCAAGCAGCCAAGATACATCAAGTACATAGCAGAGAGCATAAGACCCAATTAAAGCTTCAAGCCCGTAAGGTCATAGACCTCTGAAGCATCCAATGAAGTAACTGACAACCAATGTCAAATGTCCTAAGCTCAAATGGATTCAATAGCATAACCAAGCATAGAGCTTCAATGTCATGTACCAATGCATCTGATAGAATGCCCGAATAGCATGAAAGAGCATTAGACATAGACTATCCCTGTTAAAAGCTTGTTGTCCACTGTATGTAGAGCAGTAAAATGGGAGTCAAGACTGAGCAAAAGTGAGCTCAATCGAAGCCCAAAAGTATTCCGAGAGCGTGGACAAGCATGTGGCATCAATCATAGACATCAATGTATCATCCCAAGTAGCCAAGAAGCATCAACAAGCAATAGGCATATGCTTTCACCGATAAAATAGCTTTTAGCCCTGCTTATTACAGTAGCAAAAATGATAGTAAAATTGAGCCAAATATGGGCTCAAATCAATCCAAAAGCATTCCAATACATCAGCCAAACATTCCCCAAGTAACAACATCAAATGAGCATCCCGGGAGCATCACTTAAGCCAAGAGCATGGCATTTCCCAAACAAATAGCATTCAGCCCTGTTATGACAGCAGCGATATCTATGAGAAAACTGAGCTAAAAGAGTGCTCAAATCAGTCCAATAGCATCTCAAACTAATGACATATGATTGCCCAAGTATCCGACAACAGAACATAGGTATATGGGCATCCCGGGAAGCATATATTAGCTCCAAATATTGAAGATATGGCTGTCCCCGTTTTATTACAGCATGCTGCCCTATTTGCACAGTTAATAGCTGAAGCTCAATGACTCAAAACCAATGCTCAATCTTAATCGTCAATGCTGGGAGGAGTGGTAAACAATGCCAAAGCCTTTGTCCAATGCCAAGGAGTGGTTGAGCAAGCACAAGTGCTTGAAAAATGGTCATAGCTGTAAAAACGTGTTTGTATTTTTAGCCCTGAATATTGAGCTTGAAATAAGCTCAATGTAGGCTCAAGAATGCCTAAGATAGTCCCAATAGGTCCTGAGAAGTCCTAGAGCAATGAGAGCTCAATATGAACCTCAAGTGGTGGAGCTATGGCTGCCAATGGTGAAACCCTGCTGTAGGTAACTTGAATGAGAGGTGAAGCATGCTAGATTGAGCTTGAGCTCAAGGAGAAGAAGGCTCTGATACCAGTTGAAGGGAGAAGCCCAAGTGGAAGCACGAGCAAGTGGAAGCAAGAGAGGTGTGAGCTATGGCGGATGGAGCAAGAGAGCAAAAGAAAGAGAGAGAGAGAGAGAGAGAGAGAGAGAGAGAGTCAAGATGTGGGAACTCCAATAGTCACAATGTGTGACCAGTTTTCCCTTTATTCAAATATCAATAAAAGAATAAAGAATGAAGTGACAGTGATAGGCGGCTGCTGCTTGTAGTGTGTAGGTGTGGGTAGTGTCAGTGTAGTAATACACGGGCGGCTAGGCATAGGCGCATTTAGCCCCAACACATTGGCTACCTGATTGGGTTCAAAGTCTCCATCTTAGCAGTTGTGGCTGAATCTTCCACAAGTCACGATTTCTTGTAAGGACAATCTCAAGTGAGATGCCCCTTCTTACCACAAACCCAACAATGTTGCTGCTGCTGCTCCTCCTCCTCCTCCTCCTCCTCCTCGTGTCTTCCTTCATTATGAGGTAATTAGTTGAAACAATAATAAATCCTTGCTATGAGGAATTGCTTTTTCGAGTGCACTAAATTCATGCAAGAATATCTGTGGCTACCTATCCTACCTCATGAGCCTTGAGCTATGGATTCATCTTCTCTCTTAAGACTCGTGACTCCCTCTCTTGAGTGTCTAGGCCTTGTGGCATAAAAGAAGTCTCTATTAACCATGTCTCTTGTCTACCAGTAGGAACATCTCATATCCCCAATCTTCTTTCTTGTATGGCATCTGTCACTTCTTTGACAACATGCATCCTCTCAGACACCCATCTGCATCTTGCACATATGACCTCTCTCTGATGTGATGTAAGTGATGCTCTAGCTATCTCTGCTATGTAATGGAGTGATTTCAAAAACTAAGTCACAAAAGGCAGCTCCTAAAGATCGACCGATGCGCCGTTGCCCTCGCCCTCGCCATCGAATCCCATCAAATCAGCACCCCCGCTAATTAACCATCGTGCCCCCCCCCCCTTCTCGTTAGAACGTTGCACCTCCCCCTCCTCGCCATCACGTTGTGCCTCTCCCTCCTCACCACCACGCTGCCTGCCCCCCGCCCTATTGGCACCCGTCGCCGCCTGCACCTCCACTCACGCCGCCTCCTGAGCCTCCCCTTGCCAACAACCCATTCGCCCCCCTGTGGTTCCGCTTGCTTATACTCCTTTCGCGCTGCTCCCCTCCCCCCTCGGTAGCTCTCTCCACACAACACTCCCCACTCCAGCAGTACAGTAGTGTGTTTGGTAGGTTCTCAATAGGGATGCACGATGGAAACCTCTGATCAAACGGTACATTCTGCGAGTGTCCCCCAGTCAAATACATTGCGCATCATCCTCTCTAAGGAACAACTCTCAGCAGTCCGTGCCACAGAGTTGGAGCTAAAAGAAACAGTGATCTTTCGTTAGATCGTAGGACACTCCCCATCCAGGGCTTAGCTTCAAGATTGGCTTCATTCCACGCTACGCATTGGCACGACGCAGATTGTGGAGGCGATTCTCATGGGGCAAGGGATCTTCATGGTACGACTCACCTCGGCAAATGCAGCCCGTGAGCTAGTGGCCAGTTCTCCCTATGCTTCCACGAAGGGGGCCATCTACATGGTCCCCTGGTACAGTGGCTTCACAATGGAAGCATTCGTGCTCCACAACAGTTTCCTTAGACACCCGGTCACCTTACTCTTCCCTGTACTGGCAATAGAGAATCGCCAACTTGTGGAAGACTTTGGATGACTCTTCGGCACTGTCATTTCCACCTCTTTCGCAGATGCAGTGATAGCCGCAAGAGTCCCAAAGGTATGGGTGGCAGCGAAAGAGACAAAGAATATACCACAGTTTCTAGAGATTGAGGCAAGTAGATATTCCTTCAGGCAACAGGTTATTGTGACTGGGCAGCTAGGGCAGTGCCTATGTTGCCATGACTTTGGGCATCTGGTAGCAGAGTGCATGCGCTTCGGAGCTAAGACAGCTCTGTCGACAGGCCCACAGGTGGACGTGGATGGCTTTACATGGGTCCAGAGACGACAAAGAGAGAGACAGTAGGGGGGGGCCGCAGCCACAACCCCTTAGACACATCCACGGGAGCAAGAGGGCGAGCATCCCTCCCCTCTCGGCAGAGCACCACGCGGACTCCCCCTCCTCGCTCCATAGGCATACACATCCATCCCCCACGGAGGCGTCACAGGCCACCCCGCCCAAGGGCATACATCTCCCATCCCCTCCCCACGGTTTCCCCCCGTCCCTAGCCCACAGCCCCCCCACACCCATTGTGTGCCTCCGACTACCCCACCATCCCTCGATCCTCCCCCTCCCCACCACCACCCCCGCCAACCAGTCCCCCTGATCCCCACCCAGTAGAGGTGACCCCCCACCCCTACAGGAGGTGAGGAGCCCCATACGCCAACATCCTCCACTCACCAGCAGTCCAGCCCCCCTCCCCCTCCCCACACAGCCACCAACTCATCCGTCCATGCCGCCCACCATCACAGCTTCCTGAGACAGGCACAACTGCTACCACATGAGGTTTTTTGCAGTAGGCCATGGTCTTTCCTGAGAGTTGCAGAGCGGGGAGAGTTCCCACTACCCATGAGGTGGGAATCTTCGTGGTACGCAAGTCAAGGAGCGGCAAGGTCCATCTACTAGCACCACTGGATGAACCAAACTACACCTTCTTTCAGACCTCTCACACAGGAGATTGGACGATGACTCAGATAGAGGAGGAGGCGAAGAGCCAGGTGGTAGACCACATCTCCCAGTGGATGGAGAAGGTGGACTATCACTTTTCTCCTAGTAGTGGCCAGGTTGCATGAAGGATATTAACTGGTGGGCTGGGGCCAAGGTCCCACATTTGAGCATTATCTTTCGAGCCCGTCCATAGTGGAGAGCTTCGATGGATGCGATCAAGTGGCCCTTGGCATAGGCGGCCATTTCTACCAATGTACAGAGTCTTGCCTCTTAGCTTGGTTGATAGATGCTCTAGTGGTACCACCAGGCACATCCATCACCCCCATGGTCCGCCCGACGGCTACCATGGGGGAATGAAGCTCACCGTCCAGGCACATCCATCACCCCCATGGTCCGAGGCTATCATGGGGGAATGGAGCTCACCATCCCGGCCGGTAGCGAAGTGTATCCGTATGCCTCATAGCTCCTCTTCATTGTCAACAACTTCCACACCGAATAGATGCTTGTTCGGTCAGTCACATGTTTCCCTATGAGTTTACATCTTGCATCTTGGAATGTAAATAGCCTCCACTATAGTGGAGCATGTGGTTCCAAGAAGTTGATTGTTTGGCAGGAGTTGCAGCCTGCCCTTGCTGGACGGATTGACATCTTACTTCTATAAGAGCACAAGCTCACTCCCACCCAGGCCCAGAGGGTAGGGAAGGTACTCCCGGGAAGTTCACACACTTACTGGGAGCACATCATCGGTGCCCACGGCAGGAGTGTAGGCGTATGCACCTCTATTGGCCCGAGCCTCACCGCCTATGTACGGGACCATGGGACAATCGTGGCAAGGAGGGTTCTATGGATCAAATTGGATATTGGGGGCTCATGCCTTGGAGTCCTCAATGTTTATGCCCCTACTGAGGTTAGGGCACACAGTAGGTTCTGGGTGGAGATTGCAGCAGGACTCCCAGAGGTGGACTCCTAGATTATTGGAGGAGACTTCAACAACCTGGAGGCCTTCTAGGACCAGCAGGGCAGAGGCAGAAACTACCAGGGCATGGCTGGGGAAGAGCAGGAGGCATGGGAGGTCTTCCTACTGGCAGTAGGAGCACACGATGCTTGGAGAGACCCAGCTTTCCATAGGAGGGAGAGGTCGCTGGACTTCTCTTGGGGACTTCTCTTGGGGATACAGGCGGCTAGGCGGAGTCTTGATGGAGCGGTTGGATAGGTTCTATGTGGGAGAGTGGGGATGCTCTCACAGAGGCCAGGTAGGGCAATTGACGGGCACCACTTTGTATGATCACTCCCCGGTTCTCCTAACACTTGATCCCTCAGCATTTGCCCTAGACATACGATCCTGTCGGATCCCTGACTCGATCTATAGGAGGGAGGAGGTGAAGAGACAGATTGACAGATTTAGACTAGGGAGTGGGACAAGAGGGACCGGATTGCAGAGGAGATTACAAAGGTCCTAGCCGAGTCAAGCAAAATCTGCCAAGAGGCAGCCCTACAGGCCAGGCAACAGAGCTAAGAGGAGGAGAGAGCACTCTGGCAGGACCTAGAAGTCATGCATAGATTACTACAGGAGGCACCAGGGGATCCCATCCTCCACATACAAGAGGTGTGCGCACGAGTAGCCATCACCGGCCTAGAGGACAGGCACTCGGAGTTCTCATTCTGTACCTCAACAGCCTTCTGGGCGCGGAAGGGGGACACGTTGTGCAGGGAGTTTTTCCAGGTGTATCAGCCCCGCACCTTAGGAGAGCAGATACGCAACCTTCTGGATTAGTATGGGAGGACTTGTTCTAGCCCAAACGAGGTGATGGAAATTGCCACCGACTACTACAGACGCCTTTTCCAACAAGAGACAGCCTCAGCTAGAGGACAACAATGTAGACAACACGTCTGGGATCACATCCTGTCCCTCGTCACAAACGAGATGGGACGCTCCCTCCTAGTCCCCTTCACAAATAAGGAACTAGAGGAGGCTTTCCATACACAAGACGGGCAAAAATGCCCAGGAGAGGATGGCCTCTCTAAGGCCTTCTTCACTACCTACTGGGAGGTGGTGAAGGACCCCTTATTGCTGGCCTTCTAGGAGATTTTCACTTCAGGATGGATGCCAGGGAGTCTTTTGGCAGGTCTTATCAGTCTCCTCCCCAAAGGGAGAGACCGGTTGGAGCTATCCCAGTGGAGACCGATCACCTTGTTGTCAGTGGTCTATAAGGGATTGGCAAAGATGATTGGTAGGTGACTTCGCCCCGTACTTCCAGACATCATTCATGACACACATACAGGCTTTTTCAGGATAAGAGCATCCTAGACAATGTCTTCACCTTCTTTGAGGCGACAGAGTGGGCCCAACACAGTGGCCAGGGATTGACTGTACCACTCCTGGATTTCGAGAAAGCCTGTGACAGGGTGGACTGGGACTTCTTAGAGGGCACCATGGTGAGGCTAGGCTTTCTCTAGGCATGGATCCGCGGGGTCTCCGCACTTTATAGATCGGCTACCAACAGGATTCTCATAGGTGGCAGGCGAGGGGAGGAGATTCGGCTGGAGAGATCGGTCCGGCAGGGCTGCCTCCTAGCCCCGTACACCGACTTCCAGTGAGAGAGGAGACGGAGTTGTTAGACTCAAAGTATGTAGATGATACAACACTCTATATAGAGGACGATGAGTTGATGGTGGAGAGAGTGAGACTGGCTCTCAAGGTGTTTTGTACTATAGCCGGAGCGAAAATCAACTAGCGAAAGTCGGTTGGTTTTCTTACAAACCCGGACTCTAGCATGAAGTGGAGCATCCACTTGGGATTTAGATGGGCGTGCACAGGGTAGACCGTCCGTTACCTAGGGTTCTAGGTGGCACTCGACATCATGCCCAGTAGTTTCTTCCAGTCCTTGACTCTATTCGGAGGAAGTTGACCTGCTGGGCCTTTCCCTAGCAGACCGAGCCCTAGTGGTTAACCAGGTCCTCCTAGCGACGGCTTGGTACATCGCCTCGTGTTGGTGCTTCTCTTTGTCCTACGTAGTTCAGCTTCGCCGCCTAGTGCGGAACTTCCTCTGGGCCGGGTCAAACAGTTCCAGGGATTCCCGGGCCAAGGTGGCATGGGCGATCATCATCCGGCATTGGTCAGAGGGAGGGCTTGGGATCATAGGCTCAGAGTATCAGAGTATGGCCCTCTTGGGCAAGCTAGTAGTCCGCGACCTCACACCAAAGGGGTAGACCTAGAAGGTTCTATTGCAGGAGGGTCTCCAAGAGTATAGACCGAGGTTTGGCGGTGATTGGAGGCCGTCCCTGAGATGGATCTTCACGACGGCGCAAATCACCCTCCCCAGATCCCCCTTCCTACGCAGCCTGCTTCGTGTATGGCAAGGCCTCCGTAAGGTCCTAATTCAAAGTCCCCTAGGTTGCTAGGAGGAGATAGACCCCCAGTCAGTGATCTCGAATCCCGAGGTCAGAGATCAGGATGGGGTACAAATTGGCGAGCACCCCCACATCTAGTGGGCTGGTTGGAAGGCCAGCGCGGCTCGTACCATCAAGACATGGCAGGAGGTGTACATGATGGTGGACGAGGAGGTGCTGCAGCAGGCATCAGGTTGTCATAGAGGAGTTGAGTTGAGGAGAAGGGAGATAGACGCAGCAATACCTCAGGAGTGGCTTGCCCCCCCAATACGAGAGCCGGTAGAGCTCGGGGAGGTATGGGCCGCTAGGTTTTCACCAACAGGTATCCCCCTATAGGTGGTAGGTAGAGTGGGCGGTGCCCCACATGGGACTTTCTTCATCGTGTAGGAAGGGGGGTGTCTGGCCCTTGACAAAGAGCAGCAAGATGAGGGGATAGTTGTCCTTTCATTGAGGAGGATTCGGGTAGTTGGCCTTCAGGGGAAGACATAGCGGCTGGACCCTTATGTCTTCTAGGAGGAGCTCAGGGAGTGGCGCCTCTGGATTTGGGAGGGCAGGCCACTTGATGAGTTGAAGTGGGATTCGGAAGAGTGGCTATGGCCGGCCACTACAGTCGCCAAGAAGCCACTGAGGTTCTTGGAGTACACAGCCAAGATTGGCAACTGGGGAGCTTTCTACTGGCAGGCAGTCAGCCAGGGCCGTCACCTTCTATATGAGGATGAGATGCACACAGTGGTTGGTTTGAAGGGTCTACCCATCCGCCAAGTACTGGAGCCCATAGGAGACCGCTTTGAGGTATGAGAGATCATAAGGAGTCTTATTGGATGGCATCTCTGGAAGGCGCGGTGTCAGGAGGTTTTTGGCGGGGAGAGACTTTCAATACAGGCGACTTTAGCAGAGCTCTAGACCTCCATCATCCACTCCCTCCGCGACCGATGGGACTAGGTGCAGGGTAAGTCTCGAGCTCGTCAGGAGCTCTGTTTTCATTTCATGCGCACTTGGGGCGGCTAGGACCTGTTTTTCGTGATGCAGGCACGTAGCTCCGGATGGCGATACACCCCCCTCCATGGCTTCTTGCCCCCATCTCCCGGAGACCGCCTTGAGAGGCTTGTATACTTGATATATCTGAGACTCTGCATCAGCTCCAGCTAGTCTATTGAGCATGAGCACTTCCTTGTATTTAGGTTTTTTTTGAAGGAATATAATCAGCCACGCTTTATTTGCAAAAAAGAAAAAGAAAAAGTGATGCTCTAGCTGTCCTCTCCCTCTCCCTCCCTCCCTATCCACTGCCCTCTTCCATCCCTCCTTGCCTCCCTTCCAAAAGGGTCTCTTTCCTCCTCTCTTGAAAAGGAAGTAGTCTCTAAGAGGCAGTTCTCCATGTCTCTAGCTGCCCAATCCTTCAAGAATAACTTAGTCCCCAAATCTGTGCCATGGGCTCTTTGGATGGTGGTCATGAGTCCTGACATGGAAATAGAGCCCTCTGAGCCTCCACGAAGAACCAGATAAGCTGGAATATAGTAAATGAAAGCAGTATAGACAGCTAAGAGCTCCAAACCTTAAATAAAAAAATTAAAAATTTTAAAGTCAAAATAATTTGACCTTTATTGGGATGATACGAGAAGATTTTATTCAAAGACTCCATGATGGATATACCACAACTTGATGGAAATTACGTCTCATAAAATAAGATGAGAGTATCATGTTCAAGAAGGAAGAAGCATGCCATGATGCATGGATAGTGTGGTCCATTCAATTGGTGTGATTAAAACCAATCCAGACATGGTAAGACTAAAAGACTCAGAGAAAAACATGCAATAATTGGACTTGGAAAGTCACAAAAGCTGCAGTTGTAAAAAGTACTAGCTTGAGACAATCCTCCATTTAGGAAAACATACTAGAAGAAATAAAGCAATGGAAAAAAGTTTTTAATCTTTTGGCTGGCTCTCTGGTTGTGGTAGAGACAGTAAGCTGTTCCATGATGAGTTTTATCAACATGCCATCCACTTTAAAGAAATAACATTTTGTGAGAACACTTGGATTTTTAAAACACTAATCTCTGCATAAGCAATACATTTTCCACATAGCTAGATGGGTAAAGGGCCAAGTATGATTCAATCATAAAAATTAGGGAGATTTATTCACTTTGAATGAAGCTCATTGCATGGTATATCTACACAAATAGATACTGAGGTATTTTATAGGGGAATCTGAGTTGGAGTAGTGAGGGCTTCTTGTCCCCTTCATGGTCTATGATATGTACAAAATATTTATGTAAATGAAGTGTGTGTGGGTGTGTGCATTATAGTGTATGTGTGCATGTACACATGCATTTGCACGCATGCACGCACACACACGCACACATGTATGCGTGTATGTATATGTGAGATGTAGATGGTTGCAATACAGTAGTTGAATGACATACACAATTTATAGATGTAACCATTTGTTAAAACTGGTGTGCAGAATGAGTTCTCTAGAATGCATAAATTTCTGCACATAACTAGATGGATGGAGGATCTGATTTTCAGTTGGAAAGAATGCTTTGGAATTGTAGAAACCCTAAGCTGGTTCTGTTTTCTTGGTCAGCTAGTCATGTTGACAATTGTAAACAAAAAGCCCATTCTCAACCTTGAGCCCTCAAATATCAATAATCACATCCAGACAAGACCCACACTTTAAGCTTTGAGACTTATCTGAAACACCACATAAACTAACAATGTATCTGAAACAGGCAACAGTTTCTAAGAAAAGTTACCCGAAGCTTGAACCAACCGAGCATACCACGCCGTTTAGACTTTTTGTCTTTTAAACCCTCCTCAGCCCCATTCAGTTCAGTTTTCCCTTCAGCAGAATGTTCTATCTCATGTGCTGCTAAGCTTGATTCATCATCCCAATCTAATGCTGCACGTCTTTTTGCTCTGAATGACTTCAACTGCCGAATAAAGTATTGGAAGAATCAGTGCTCCTTCCCTGCCTTTGTTGCTCCCTCATTATCCATAGAAATTGATGTATATCAAATAATAGTTAACACGAAAATTTGTATGGTAGGCATGTTGATAAAGTCTTTTCAATAACCCCTCACACAGAATTTCGTAGTGATCACACCCCCAACAAAATCAAGAATATATGCAGACACTCTGAGTGTCTTCATGTGCATGCTTGCACACACGTGTGGACTTCAATTCAGCATTCTCTCTTTTCTTTCTTTCAGTCTACATTAGAGATTATTCAGATATAATGTACATCACGCTGGTCGATATGTAACAGTTTAGTCAAAACAAAAGGCATGTTTGATTCAACTCACATCCTCTTCCCCAAAGGAATGCCTCCTCCTAAGAATTGGGTGTCCTGATTCTTGTGACGACGTACTATTCTTTGTTGAAACCAAAATTAATTTTGTCAGTCTTTGGATCCTTCCCAACAGAGCTGCCTTAGCTTGTTCTTCCTCTTCCAACCTGGATTGCAGCTTCACTTGCCCTGCTTCCAACTGCATACAGTAGTGTCAGTAAAATTCTATGGAATGATGCAAACAAATGTCCAGGCAACAGCATCATAATATCACCATTTGATGGTCTATAAAGTGAATCATAACATGAGCAACTGATGCCTTTTACTATGGCCATCGCAACGTCAAATAAGAGGGAAATACATGTTCATAAAACTTGTCGATGCACAAGCACAACTATTGAGGCCAAATCCCTACAGCTTCAAAATTATCATACATAACTTTTCTGTCTATTTTGAGTCCTAAGATGCAGTTCACCTTCTATAAAGAACTGTTAAAAGAAACTAGTTCAATGCATTCACAATTGTTACCTGTTGACGCAAACTCAGCAAATCCTCTGGAGTGGTACCATAGGCACTTGTTTTATCAAAAATGCCCCTCCTCAACTGATCTAACTCTTGCTTCAGACACAATATTTCTTTTTGATACTTTTTTATGAGTGATTTTTCATCCATGATCTGCACCAATCTAAATATCAACTCTCTCTCTCTCTCTCTCTCTCTCTCTCTCTCTCTCTCCAAAAGTCACAGCAAAGAAACAACAGAAATTGCTATATGCCAAGGAACCAAGTCTTCCCTAGACAAAAGATCAATGTGTTGGATGAGATCCAAGTGCCAATGCAAGAGACCTTTCAGCTTAGGAGGTGTCTCTGCACCCAAGAAGTGGAATTTTAAAAAAAGCATTCCGGGTTATCCAATTATGCCAATAGCCCTAGAAATGGAGAAAATGAAACAGGATCTTTATATATGGTTGTGCCAGATTGGAATATCTAGTTCAAGCAAAGACCCAGTCAAAGAGGTGCAGCGACATGCCAACCACAACCCTTCAAATGTAAAACAAGAGGGTCTAGATTTTCCATGCTAGGGGGTACAAAAGAAAGCAGTGGTGAGAAGATTCCACACTGGTGAGACAAAAAAAGCAATTGCCATTGGAAATCCGGCATTAACCAAGTGCCGCAGCAAGAGAAAGTCCCCCAACCATGACACACCAAAGGAAGCCCTTGCAATCTTTTTCTTTCTGTAACAAATAATTGTATTAATTATGAAGAAAATACTAGATCACATGGTTACAAGATACAGGATGGCTCTAGGCCATCGTGCATAAAATTTGAGACATCACAGTCAAGGTACAAAAAAAGTAAAGTGACTAGAGGGGGACATAAGAAACTCCGGCATGCCAAGCAAGCAAATCTTGTCTAGGGATAACATCTGATAACTCAATCAAGTCAAGCTGCCAGTGAAGAAGTCCTTTCAAGTGGACCATATGACTCTGCACACCCGATGAAGCATCAAAGATGAATGCATTGCTCATGCTCCATATATGCCAATAATCCCAAAGGAAGACCTTGCATTCACTCTCTCTCTCTTTTTTTCGTAAAAGGTCACTCTCACACTCTCTCTCTCTCTCTCCATAAAGAAGTGTAAATTAACATATGGAAATTTTACATCGGGCCTTCAAGCCAACCAAGCAGAAGAACAGCAACAATCATGAGGCCAAAAGGCTAGTAGAACAGCACACTACATGAACAGAAACTCTTCAAAAACCTATCCAACATTAATCATAGGAACAAAGGAAGGGGATTATTTGGAGAATACAACAGCGGTGGAGTGAACAATATCCATGCATGGAGCAGCCACCTCTCCAATTATGAGACTAACTGAAATCATAGAAGAAATCTACCATAGAAGCAAGCCCCGCACGTGTCCCATGCGGCCGTGGATACCCAAGGCCAAATCAAATATGAAAGCATGTATGGTCTGCCAGATATACCAAAGACCATTCTATTGCATGAAGTGAAAGAGACAAGGATGATTAGACTGCAATCTGTCCATGGAAGGCATCTTGCTGAGGATCCAGGAACAGGCAAGCATTCTCTGGCCTATCATTGAGGTCCATATTCTGGAAATGAAGTCCCAAACCAGTTTGGCAACAAGGCAAGAAATGAACAGATGAATTGGTGTCTCATCATAAGTGGTGCAAGGGAGATCTTTCATGCCCATAGCACATTGCTTGTGGGCAAACCCCCAATGAGAAGCCTCCAGAGAAAAACTTTTCCTTGATAGAGGCGCTTGGATTTCCATAAGTGAAGCAGGCAATCACAACACTTAGCTACACTATCATGAACTAACCAAATTTTGTTGGCTTTTTCAGTAATCCATCTCTTATCCTCCACCATTTTATGATAAATTTGATTAGCTAACCTCTTTAGAAAATCCTGGGGTTTCAAAAAAGTCCAATCCATCCATGGTGATAAGGGTAAAGGGGTAGGCAAGCGAGAGTGTCTTGAAGCCGATCCTCCAAGGTTGACCAAAGCCTATAAACTCTCAGTATTTGGAAGTATTGGCGAATGCAGTGGAAATAATAACCCCTTGTGCAACACGGGATAACAGCATCCTCATCCTGGATAGTCTTTAGGCCCAATCTCACCATCCTATTACATTTAGCCCTTTGCAATTGCTTGTCAGGCCAATCAAGTAACCTGGATGTAGCCAAAACCTCTGCTTGCAAAGAATACACTTTCTTTATGAAATCTAGAGAATGCCATGTAGTAAGGCGAAGAGACTTCTTCCATGAAGCAATGAAGTGGGTGAGGAGAAAAGAATTAGGAGTTTTAAGTGGTTACTTGGAATTTAGGATACTAATGCAGTGTTTGTATTAAAAAGCAATGTTGGCTATTGAAAAAACAAAGAAATAGGAGGCAATACCTCATACAATGCTAGTGAACCTCAACAACTAACACTTATAAAGCACCACCTAAGCTACAAATATTTTGTATATGCTTGTGAGATACCACCATATCCCTAGGCTCATAGATAAGGGGGAAGTTGGTAAGAACCCAAAAAGAGGATATGCATGAGAAAATGCAGCTCATGAATTGAGCTGAACTAAATAGCATGAAATGTGAGGTGGAGCATGATATACTGGAGGAGCCGCATGTTGGGAAAACAAGTGTATACACATGCATAATAGAGTATATAGGAAGGAAAATGCTAACCACCCTACAAACCACTTTACAATGCTTTAAAGGGGAAAATTTTACTAAATCTAGAGGTTCATGTAATGGAGACATTAGTGAATAGGAGACTTGATGACACTATGACTGATTTTACTAGAAAATGTCTATGGGAAAATGCATATGCGGACAAGGATACTACAACTAATGAGCTCAAACAGAAATGTGCAACTCGTAAGAAATAATTGGAGGGAAAAATACAAAATGGATAGAGGTGGCCAAATATGGGAAAGAAACTCTTGCAAACAACATAGACATTTATGAATGATACTTTGGAAGCGGAAGCTAGAAGGTGAGCAAGGGCATGGCATGTGCAGGTCACAAGTTGGGAATAAAGGGGGAGCCCACACCAGTGTCCCACATGCAAACCCTGATTTGGGAGTCCCCAAACTTTCTATATATAGACAGGCTGCCCTCCCACTTAGTCAATTTGTTTTTTGCATATTACAAGTGTTGAAGCTTCATTGTCCACACCTTGTTCGCAAAGGATATCTCGGCAGGAGCTGTCCAAGACTACTATCCATCCATTGGCATTGGTTTCTCAGCCTTCTTGCACAATTCAGACTGTTTGCAGCCATCTATTGCTTGCTGATCTTCGGGCAACTACTACACACCATGCGTTTACTGGTCCCATCACTGTGTTTGCCCCAGATCAATTGTCGCTAGCTATAGGTGATTGATATTCACTGCATACTATGTTTGTTGCATGAGTATTGTATTCTATTAAGATTCATTCAGTTTCTTATTCATTGTGTTCATTGTCTTTGAGTTACCCTAACCCTAACTACGTTCTTTTATCAGTTTGTGCTATTGTCGTACTATTGTGTTTGAGTTTCTATGTTAGGGTCTTTCTCCAGACCTTCGCCTTGGTAATATTGACCTCCATAAAATTTGCCCATTGTGGCTTTACCTGGTCCTGCACCATGTCCATAATATAATAATAATATAATAATGAGTAGCATGAACAACATCAATGAGAGTTTCCTATGAACCCAACAAAGTTCTTTAGTGATCTAGGTGGATTTGGATGATAGTTTCCGGCTCAATAACCATAGCCTCTTAAGTATCTAACAAGCACACAACATTTCTGTGTGCATATTTCTAATGGAGATGAGCTTAAAAACTATGAGTATGAAACTAATAGACATGAGCTAAAAAAGTACTAGTCTAGAAATTTTTGTCGTGCAATGGATCTCTCTCTCTCGTAATGGGCAATTATATTATGAATCACAAAAGCACAAGAGTCACAACAGTGCAATAGAAGAGGATGATGTATGCCAAGGGACTAAATCCTCCTTAGGGAGAAAACCAATGTGTTGCACAAAATGCATCTGCCAATGAAGAAGACCTTTCAACCTAGCAAGATGACTTTGAACCCTAGAGGCAAAATCAAGAGTAACTCAATTGTGTCAACCCAAAAGTTAAGAAACCAAAATAATGTTTTCAAATGTGATTGGGCCAAGGTAGGATATTTTGCCTTGCCAAAGACCCACTCTATCAGAGGAAAGTGTGAGAGTATGTAAAAACAATAGCAAGAGGATAAGAGAATGAGGAGGACTGGCTGATCATGAAGGACCAATGATGGATAATGAGAGAGGGAGAGCAAGCACCTATATATAGGCAAACTCAGGCCACAACTGGCTGATCACGAAGGACCAATGATGGATAATGAGAGAGGCCCAGAACAACCTAAAGTGCCAAAAAGAAATGCACTAATGTGCCATCCATCTAAAGTCCCTAAAGCACATATAATGACAGTTAGAGCTCCTAATGTCCTTGTCATGTCCTTGTCTGAGGCTTGCAAGGAGATGACTCAGACTTGCAAGGAGATGACCATACAAGACACGCATGACTCCTAACAAAAAGGACCCACCATAGCCCTCCAAATGTGAAACAACATGGACAGATCTTCCTGGCCAATGGATAGGAGATGAATCTATGGCTAGAAAATTCTACACAAGTATTAGAAACGAAGCAGTCACCGTTTGAAATACGGCACCTGGAGACAGCAGAGCTGATGGGCTCTCTCTCTTTCTCCCTCTCTTTCAATCAAGTGTGTCTAAGATCGTTTAGTCAATACGTAAGTCCCATGTAGGTGCTTTGATAGACCTGAAGGAGGGGCTAACATGCCACGCTTGGATCCCGCACTACCTTAAACCATGGTTGAAGCTTCTCTTTTCCGGTCACTCCAGCTATTCAACTGCTCCTAGAGAAGAAAGTTGCTAGAGTAACAATCCTTGAATCCTTGGCATATGCGAACAAATACTCAATGCAACATAAATATGAAGGCTTTTCTTGTCAACCGTATGTATCATGATCCCCACTAGCATAAACATTGAAGGACCATACGTTTTGCTTCCGAAGGCCCTCCCGATAGGCATCCAAAGATCCAGCGTATTGGCTTCAAAATTGGATAGATAAGACGATACCTTGCGAGCTATTGGGCATGACTTAAATAAATGCAACAACGTCCCAAGTACAAAAGACACAATGACAATAGGTTATCTTTCTTTTATCACCAGTTGGTAATACTCCCACAGAAGTCTCCACATGAATATTTTATCTTTAAAAGGGATCTTTGAAGTCCAAATATTATTCAAGCTCGATTCATGGTTATTTGATCACCCGTACTTGGTTCATGGTCCTTTAGCAATGCCAGTAAGTGGGAGACCCCCTATAGAAAGCCTCTAGATAAAAACTTTGCCTTGAAGGGAAGTTTAGGCCTCCAAAATCAAAGCAACCAATCACACCACTTAGATTTACTATGGCTTGAAGACCAAACTTTATTTGCTTTCTCAGTTACCCATCTCTTTATAATAAACCTAATTGGCTGATCAATTCAAAAAAGCATAGGTATAAAAAAGCTTAGTCTAACTATGGGGTTGAAGGCCATAATGCAAGAAAATGAGAATACCACCAAAGCCATTCCTGGTGCGAGGTTATGCAGCTGTAGGACCACTTGAGAGTCAGTGTGCTCACATACAACTTGAGGGTCTTCACATCACACTATGGTTGTTTGATACCCTAGTCATACTTATACTACTATATGAAGTAGAGGTATGGGGTTGCAGCTTGTACCGTGAGGACCTAAGTCACATTTTAAAGAAATCCTCGTCTATAGAATACAAATACAATTGTAAGACACAGTTAGGATTAGGGTTAACATAGAGACAATGAACACACAAGATAATGAATCTAAATAATGAATAAATACAATGCTCAATGCAATAAACTCACTATGCATGGTGAAAACTAACCCCCAAACTCTCATGTCTCAAAGATAGGTTCAAAGAGTATGAGTGGAAGAGTGTGTCGTACTCTAATGGATCATGAAACGTAGCACGCAACTTCCATGAGTGTCTGGCAGTAGCAAACGTGTTGAGAGATAGGCATGTGAACCCTATGTATATAAGGGTGGATAAGGGTAGCTGGGTATGAATGGACTAGAGGGCAGGGGGAAACCCTAACCCTAGCCATCCAAAGGCTATTTTAACAGCCAAGAGGTCACTCCCAAATTGGGGGAGAGTGTAGCAATTGTACTTGTGAACAACTCATTAAGCAAGATCTTCTTGTACTTGAGCTCTCTCTCCCTCTTGTGCACAACTTCCCATGCTCTCACTCTAATATTCCAACATGGTATCAAAGCCAAATTTGATCCAACAAGCTTCCCTCAACTTCATTTCCCACTAAGTGCACAAGAGCATGCTATTTTCTCATAGTACCTCTTCACCTCCATTGTTGCCTACCATACCCACCTTTGTTGGACGACCTGGGGAGAGCAAAAGAGAGCATTTTAGCTCAAGATTTCTCCTGAAGATCTGTTTCCTAGCTCGCGCATAGCATCGTGGTATGACAAACCTGGACATTGGAGGCGCAACAGGCCTGCATTGTAGCAAACGTAGAAAAGGCGCAATTTCTGACAACGTGACGTTCAGTAGGCTGCCACGCACTATGGAAGGTGCAATATGGGTGGGCTCCATGGGGCATTTGTAGCTCCACAAGTGAGCTTTCTACACCTAAGAGCGCTCAGAGAAATTCCCTCTCTATTGCTCACAATAAAGAAAACCCTAACTGTAGTTCTGTGTGGCAACCATAGCACAAGCCTAAAAGCTTGGTTTTTTGAATTTTTCTACTAGCTTAAATCATCAACAATGATTTTAATCATTGATATAAGTCCTATGGAGTCTATGCAGATGTGGAAGGTCCATCTCAGGTCCAAAGACACTTGGTGGACATCATTAAGCTCATTAAAAAGGCGACTTGTAAACATATACTATGAGATGAGTGCTTATAAGCACTAATGCTACATTTCATAGTCATGATCTTGCTTCTAATTAGTATGTGAAAGATGCTTTTTGTTAAATCTCAATCTTGAGGAGATTAGTTTCTACCTTAATCGTATTTATTGAGTGCTTTATTATCATCATTCTTCCTGATCATTGTAAGGCTATGTGTAGGATATAAACACATAGACCATTGTCCTCATCCCTCATCTCATATTGTAAGACATTACATTTTAGCCTACTACTTATTAATTATTTTATTTGCTTCCGCACTTATTGGCCATTGTGTTAAGGACTTGACACTACCATTGCCTAGTGCAATCGGTAAGACCTTTCTATCATGGCCATGGCCTATGCTGATGTTAGACCTCAAATTCGTAAGTTCAATGGAAAATACTTTCATCCAAGGTAGGTATGTTGAGAAACCCTTCATCCGCAGTTTACGTTTTTGCGTTGCTACGATTTGCGTTTAGGGTTTGTAGCCCCAAAAACGGGCGCCATCCTAGACTAACTGTGCCTATTTATATGCTACTCTCTCATTCATTCTCACGGCTGATTCATTCAGCCCGTCACCTCTTCTCCATATTTGCCGAGTTCACTTCATGTTCCTCCCCGCAAACCCTACTATCTCGCTGGTACGTCATCTTTTAACATGGTGTCAGAGCTGGATCTGCTCAAACAGCGGCAAAGATCCTCCACTCCAGTGACGGCAAAGACCGGTGGCGGGTTCTCGGCATCCACTTTTCTTCTTATTCCACTGCATCAAAATCTCGTTTTTGCAGATTTCAAGTGTTTTCGGCTTGCTGTCCACACCCCTTTCGCGGATGACATCGTAGTCTCGACTGTCCCTTGCTGTCATCTACAATCTGGCGCTTATTTTCCAGCCTTCCACCTACAGTTTGCAGCTGTAAACAGTAGACGACTGTTGCTGATCACTCTCCATTCAGAAAACAATCTCATTTATGCAGATTTCAGGTATTTTAGCTTGTTACCCACACCCCAAACGCGGAGGACATCGTGGTTCAAGGCCATTGCTGTCTACAACAGTCTGGCACCTGTTTCCAGCCTACCATACACTGTTCAGAGCTGATTTCAGCATACTGATTGCTATTGCTGGTTTTTCCTGTGTTTTTAGTTTTTTTCTCTCTTGCAGCCTGTGTTTGTTGTTTTCTCTCTCCTACAGCCTGCGTTTTTAATATTTCTCTCTCCTGCAGCCTGCGTTTGCTGTTTCTCTCTCCTGCAGCCTGCATTTTTAGTATTTCTCTCTCCTCACCTATGTTTTTAGTATTTCTCTCTCCTGCACTATCGCCTGCTTTAGATCCAATCTTCCTTGGTTGTGTTTGCTTACAAAGATCCTCCTCATCAGAGAAGACAAAGATTGGTGGCGCATTCGGCATCAACATTTGATTTTTCTATCATTTTTGCTGAGCATTGGGAGATATCCATTTTCTCCCTCCCACCCTACCTTATCCAGTTTACCACACCGTTACCATGGCGTCTCCCTCGACAGATTGCCCTTCTACTGGGTATTCCTACTACAACATAAACGGTCATTCCACCGATGACTGTCGATATTGACCTTTGCTCCCCACCCCTCCAAGGTGCATGCGTCTTCCACCATGCACTCCTTGTGCCACCTCTCCTTTCTAGGCCATAGAGATTATTCTACACCGGCTATCAGAGTATTATGCTCAAGGCAATAAGCCGCACCCAATGCGCACTAAGTCCTTACAAGCACACGGAGGCTCTAAGACCTTACGAGGCGATAAGCCCTCATGGAGACCACCCCATTGTGAGGAGGTTTTCCCACCCACTTCTGAGTACAGTGGCTTCCACGGCCCACTTCTCCTTCACAGTCCACTCTCCTGAGAGCCCGTGAATGTTCCCCACCCTTGGATCATCCTAAGCCTCCTTCTTCCCTATCCTATTCCACTCAGGTTCGAGAGGCCACTTCTTGGTGTTTTCTGGCTTCTTTTTCTAAGCTCTAGATACCTTCTTCAGCACGACCGGCGGCACTTCCTTCGTTATTTGATGCTTCGCAGTCTGTGAGCCATGAGTGGTTGGATTCCCTTTCTCTCTCAGACTAGGATTCAGAGGGGGATTTTCTTACTTCGCCCTCAGAGGGGGCTTCTAGTTCTTCTTCAGCTTCAGAGGGGGCTTCTAGTTCTTCTTCAGCTTCAGAGGGGGCTCCTACTTCTACTACTTCAGATTCAAAGGGACCCTATGTGCCATGAAGTTCTTCACACACCACCACCTTTCACTTTCAAGGAGTGGCACTCCTTTGAGCAGTCATTTCCTCTACTCATACCCTAGATCTAGAGGATCTACCTAGATCGAGGCCCTTGGGTCTTCACTAGTGACTTGGTGGTTAGGCCTTTGTATTCCTTCCAACATGGAGTCACGGAGCTAGTGGCTTCTCTCCCGAGGTTGAGTTTCAGGTTCTACAGCTCATCCAGTCTCCTGACTTTTTTCAAAAGTCTCCTTTAAGGTGGTATTCTCAAATTACAAGGTGAATCTTCTTTGTCCCTTGATCAGCATGGAGCCACCCCCAAGATCGAGTACGGGCATATCCTTATGGCTTCTCGACACCACACAAAGTCTGACATTCCTCCTATGCATTGCATGTTTTCATCATCTTTGTACTAGGGCGCTTGGGCAAGTGAACAATTTTCCCACAAGGGACACTATCCAAGTGGCACCTGCTGCATGAGCATTCTTCAGCATGTAGCATTACATCTCCACCTCACTTTTCTCTTATTCCCCTTTTTGGGCCTAAGAGGGGGTGCTGAGAAACCCTTCACCCTGTTAAGAAGACTTTTATGGTTTGCACTGAGGACACACAGAGTGTATGACCATGACAGAAACACAAAGACACAGACGCAGACACAAAGGGAAAAACTCAAAACTCAAACACAAACAAAACAAGGGAGAGAGAGAACACAACTCTGAAGTGAATGAATGCTGTAAATGAATGTAAGAGTGTACAGTGTGCTCAAGGGCAGAGCAATGTCGGGGTGTGACATCCACCGAAGACGCATCCCAAGTCTATGACCACCAGTCGAAGTGTAGGAGTGTTGAATAGTGAATGGCAGCAAGCTGATCACCAAAATGCAGCAATCTGGAGGCTGGAAACTGGTAAACGCAGCAATGTACCACCGATCGGGGGTTGGAAACTGTGCACAGTCTGCTGTAAACAGCAGGCTGAAACAGTGTCTAAGAGTATCAAGGCCTGCAATGCTGAAAACACAGGCTGGCTGACCCTGGAGATGATGGACATCAAGCTGAACAGCAGTTTGGGACAGTCTGGAGCAGTCGCCAGCAGTTGAGAGCTGTCGCCTATAGCAATGGACAGGCTGAAGATGATGTGGCTGCAGTTGATGATGGCTGGACGGCAGACGGAGGCGGGCTGCAGGCAGGAAACTAGGCGCCAACAGCAGCAGAGGGTGTGTGGACTGGTGTAACCTGCAAACAAGGAAGATGGCTGAATGGGGGTAGCCTGTCTATTTATAGATGTGGAAGGGCGCCCCAAAAATTAGGGTTTCCACTAAACTTTCTCGAACCACTCCCTATTTTAGGGTTTCCATTGAACTCTTTCGAACCGCTCCCCGTTTTAGGGTTTTACTCTAAAAGAGTATTTTTAGTGTGTTTTGGGGCTGTTTAAGAGGCTAATCAGCAAGTAATGCATATTTTAGCTTAACACACCCTTCATCCACAGTTTGCGTTTTTGCACTTTTGCGAATCTGCGTTTTGCGTTTAGGGTTTGCAGCCCCAAAAAGGGGCACCATCCTAGATTGACTATGCCTATTTATAGGCCACTCTCTCATTCATTCCTCACGACTGATTCATTTAGTCCGTCACCTCTTCTCCATATTTGCCGAGTTCACTCCGTGTTCCTCCCCGCAAACCCTACTGTCTCACTGGTACGTAATCTTTTGACAAGGTTAAGTATAAAATAATGGAATGGGGCTACTGGCCCTTCATCAAAGGGACCAAGGTTATTGACCCATCAAATCCACTTGATGTAGAAAATGATAAAAAGGCCCAAGCCATAATCATGCTTCATCTCGATGAATCTTTGATTCATCACATTGACCAACTATCCACTACCAAGGAGAAATAGGATAAGCTTGAAAAGCTTTATGGGGCTAAAGGAAATAACTCTAAATTTTTCCTTAAGATCGAAATTTTTAGCCTGGAGTATAACCAAGGAGAAAACCTCGGTAAGTTCATCTCACACATGAAGGAACTCATGGCTCAACTATCCTCAATTCAAGCTCCAATTCATGATGAACATGCTATTGCAATTCTCTTGAAAGATATAAAAAATGTATTCCCAACCTTGTAACTACCCTTATAAATATCCCTAATCCAACCTTGGAAAGCACCATCCAATCTTATTTAGATGAGAAGAAAAGAAATAAGAAAGAAGGTAACACTAGTCAGGCATCTACTTCAACAGCCCGTGAGCAACTCTTGGTTCATATTGTCTCCACTAAATGCTTCTTTTGGAATAAAATGGGACATCTTGTAAGCAACTGTTGGAAAAAATATCCTGACAAGATGAAGTGCAAAAAATGTAAGAAGATAGGGCATATTACCCATAAATGTCCTACCACTCCTGAAGTACCAAAAGAATTACAGGTCAACTTTATCTCCAAAACATTTGATGATCGACTCTTTTGAATCTATAAATCCTCTACTTGTAAGCACTCTTGTAGCCTAATCTAAAAAGACATCCCATTTGGTTGAGAGGGGGAACATTAACATGTCTTGTAGTCCAATGCCACTTTCGCATTGAGGGGGGATGTTGAGAGATAGGCATGCAAACCCTATGTATGCAAGGGTGGATAAGGGTAGCTGGGTGTGAATGGATTGGAGGGCAGGGGAAAACCCTAACCCTAGCCATCTAGAGGCTATTTAAACAGCCAAGAGGTCACTCTCAAATTGGGTGTGAGTGTACCAATTGTACTTGTGAATAACTCATTAAGCAAGATTTTCTTCTTGTACTTGAGCTCTCTCTCCCTCTTGTGCACACCTTCTCATGCTCTCACTCTAATATTCCAACAAAACGTAGTAATAGGATATTGGATCCATTGATTGATGGGCATGTGAAACTAGCCTTCTTGGATACGGTGATAATACCTGATTAAGCACTTAATTACAACAATCAATAAATGAGCATAAACTGAAATGCACACTTTACCTTAACAACCTTGGAAATAGGCACCCTATTGGCCCCAAAATTGGCACTCCTTTTGGTATTTCTTTAATTTCAATTGCTAATGGATTGAGTATAAGCTGAGATTCCACAATCTCGTTGGCTGATCCAAAAGCCCCTTGTTGTACAAATAATCAACAAGCAATTCGGGCCAATTGCCCCTTGATTTTTACTAAGGACTTGCTCTAATGAAACCACCAACTGGCCAAAATGCTGTCCCAATTCTAAATGGATGAGCTAACATTTGAAATCCCTGACAATTTCATGTGATGATTTCAGTGTACGATGCCCTTGACTAATGGTACAGGTCCCAAGGTGACTACTAAACCCTAATTTTTCTAAAAATTTATGGTTTACAATAAAATTCTCCTTACTATCCACCAAATATGATTGAGATTTGCTCCAAATGGCTGAGAAATGCTAAGATCTTCCAAGAATAGGCTAGAGAAGGTGAGAGAATGCTGAGATGAGACAGAAATCTGAGATTCTTTACGAGGTAATGCCCAAAACTGATTGTTGATTTGTGATTTCCACAATTACTGCAGTCACCTGCTATCCTCAGGCCTCATAAATGTTGTCGCCTAATTAGCAAAGTTGTTGCTAGCCCTTGGAGAGTGTCTTCCTATTGTTGCCTGCCTCTTGAAGGTCCTAGATGGCTGTTGCCTACAGCAAATGCAGATTTCTACATAGGGAAAATGACTAGTAGCCTTCTCTCTCCTCTTCCATAGTCTAAATGCATTGAATGGCACTTAATGGTCAATTAATTGTCCTAGGGTCAAAAATGACACCAATTGAAACCAAAGCTGAGTTGGCATAACTTATCATAACTTTTGCTTTTAATATCCATTGACTCCTTGGGGTCCTTGGCCATCACCCATGAAATAGCTACCTTGTGCATCACATGTGCTTTACAACCTTGCACATTTGATTATTAACTTAGTTAAATGTTACTAGCAAGATTAAAGCATCTCAAATATTTCACGTCCCCATGACAACAACAAAACAATGAAATACAATGTATAGGATAAAGGCAATAGCAAAAACTCCAAAACGTTGCAGTCTTGGTGACATGGTAGGTAGTATGGATAGCCCAGATTGAAAACGCACCAATGGGAGCTCATGCAGACAATTGATAACAATAGATACTGGTGAAAAGCAAGCAAAATGTGATGGAGATTTACAAAACACAATGTGGTGCACTTTGATAGTGTAGATTGGCTAGAAATAGTTGCCAACAACAAATGGAGGGCTGAATGTAGGCACTTGATGGTAGACAATAGTGGATAGCAGCTCCAGCGGACTGAGATATCCTCTGCACAGGGGTGTGGATAGCAATAAGAAGGTGCCTGCAAGCTACAAAAGTGAGACTGAGGATGATTGGTGGACCTATTTATTTATAGATGGTTGGGTCCTCCAAATTAGGGTTTGGTTTATGGGGCACATATACTCTCCGGAATCACGTTTCTCTTTAATAAAAGTTTGGTAATTGATTAATTAAGCTTGTTTTGGGGTTGTTTAATGTGGCTAATCAATATTAATTCTCTTTTAGCTCAACAAGCCCTTTGAGGCCTAAAATTGAAGCTGGAAAGAGACTGTACTTGCCAAGCTTATATCTATTCATTTTCCTAAGGTGTTCCATCCCAAAGCAGCTAGGGTATCAAGTAAAGGATGCACGTCGGCTACCCAGTGACCTACGAAGACTACAAGGGTGATGGTTATGTTACCAAGGGAAGCCCAAGTGATCACCCTAGAGAGGCCTTGGTATCAGAAAAAGGGTGGTTGTCAGCTGCCCAATGGCCTACTAGACTTGCAAAGGTGGATGGAACCATAGTTGACTTTGCTCTTCTTCTTTTTTTTTTAAAGTAAAAGAGCTTTTAACATTTATTTTGGTTTAGCACTAAATGAGGGTTTTCAAGCAATGTTCATCTTATCGAGTAATTTGCACCCCTAAGGGAGAATAAAGGGATGGTTAGACCCAAGCTATCCCAACCACCACTGGGTGTTGGTAATAAAGAAGTCTATGGGGAATATTTGGTGAAGCAAAAAAGATGGAAGCAAGGGAGATTGCTATGTAAGCTGTCACGAATATGGTGAACCCAGAGTCGACTATTCTTTGATAAAAAAGGGATAAATGTGCACAAATGCATGTTCACAAGAATAGAATGCCAATGCATGGGGTTATACAAGAGAGAATGCAAATCATCATACTCATAAAAAATGCAATGCAACGATGCTACTTGGACACTACCCTTGCAAGGGAATTGTTCACTTGCCCAAGCACCCTTTTACAATCATAGTCATTCAGAGGATGAAGATAATGATAGAATGTACAAATAATAAATGTTTATGAAGCAATAAATGGATCAAAATCCTATCACCCTCAAGAGAAGGAGGCCGCCCCCTCGGAATGTGAAAGGGAAAGCCAGAGGGAATCACCTTCTCCTCATCAATCTGAAGTAGAAGGGGAGGATGCACCCATGTCGATCCTGGGTAGCAAGTATTGAAGAACTGGTTAATTGATCACCTTGGTCAATATGTTACAAAATTGTCAGATATAGACACAGACTCTAGACAAATGGTTCCTAGGTTAACTTACTCTCTCGTAACGTGGCAATGGACGTCAATGCCTTGCATTTGTTGACTAATGATTAGGTTACTAGCTAGTGCTATAGCACTATGGTTGTTGTAGAAGAGAACATTCAGTGAAGCACATGGTAAGTTAAGCACCGTCAGTAATGCCTGCAGGTAGATAGCCTCTCTGGTATCTTCAAAGAGAGCCTAATACTCTTCCTCGATTGTAAAAGTAGACATTGTCTCCTATTTATGGCTTGACCATGAAATGGGAACTGTGCCCAAAGAAAACATGTAGCCATCGTCATGAGAACATCGGGTGTCGGAATCTCCAATTTAGTTCGAATCAGTGTACCCTTGTGAAAGTAAACCATGACCATATGTTAGACCATAAGAATAAGTATACCAAATATATCTCAATACCCGCATGCAAGCAATTCAATGTGACACCTTAGGTGCATTGAAATAATTGACTAATTAATGAGACATAATATGCAAGGTTTGGTCTAGTGTGAATCAATCAAATAAGGTTTCCTACAAAAGATCTATAGGTATGCTCATTAAAGGGCTAACCTAGGGAATCCTTAGAAAGCTGGATAGTGGGATCAAGAGACATCCCTAGACAGTTTGAGATGTGGAAGGCTCTCAACCATTTGACAACATGACAGCTCATAGAGGGAGTCATAACCAAGGTATTCAAAGTGATATTGCCAAAGGCACTCATGGTTTGTAGGCTTCTATGTGGTGGGTAAAGCTTGGAAGTGGTGGAATTCCGAGTCCTCAGTTACTTTCTGCTAGGAAAGGAACTAGGTCATTATGTAGAAGCCACTAGGATGTGTATCACTGCAAGCAATCACTAAACTAGTCTAAGAGTCTCTGACTTCGATTGTGATTTCCATAAAGAAAACAGCTGACTTTAATTGGCAAAATTGTTGAACAGACAAAAGATTTACCCCAAGCCGGTGGACATAGTAGACATCGTCAAGCGAAGCAAGATCTTGGCCCTCATCAATATCAAACTTGAGGTGCCTTAGATGTTGAATCTTGACTGAGTTTTTCCCACACTAGACATTCCAGATGACTGTAGGGGCTTAGGAGAGGAAAAAGAAAATTGTCCTAAATCAAGGTTATATGATGTGTGACTCCACAATCCATGAACCAAACAGGAGAGGATATGCTCAGTCGGTGGGTAGAGTGGTCCTCTATGGTTGCCTCATTAGGTATCTCCCTCTTCATAGTGGTTGGTCAAGTGTTTCCACCGCTCTAGCACTAGGTCAAAGTGTTGGAGCTATGAGTGGAATTTAGGTCATAGACCTTATATCAACTTGATGATAGTGGAGGCATTTCTAGCCTTCCATGAGCAGACAACCTCTAGGGAAACAAGGTGTGGATATGGTTGGGTTTTCAACACCTAGGCAAGGTCCCACAAGTTCTATGAGTCAAGACATGTCTCATCATATTTGACCAAGTGGTATAGTTAGACCAATTAAAAGGAGTCTTGTCAGTGAAAGCATACTTTGCTAATGAGGACAAAAAACTGTGAGGCGTTTGAGGGTAAGATGGATAGTAAGGAAAGAAAGGGGGATAGAATGGGTAGGCACAAAAGTCAAAGAGGAACTTGTAGGTATCTATGGAGCAAGCATGGGGACTCTTGAACTTTCTGCAACTATCAACTAAGGCATAGTAGCATAACTAGATAGCCCACTGGGAATTGCCATGAAGGTGAATTGTGGTATCAAATTGATTCACACATGGATAAGCAAGGGTAGAGACTAAATTTTGTGAATATCCCAAAGGTGTGTAAGGTGGAGGCTCACCCTTCCCCAAAGGTGCATGAGCACCATCCAAAAACAAAGGTGTAGAGGTCCTAAAGATTGTACCTACATTTATAGAACCCTTCGGTGTGGTGTGTAAAGGAACATGAGGTGTTTGGAATGGAAAAGTAAATGGCGTAAATAGCAATGGTGATGCAGTAGAAGAATGGGTGGAATGGGTGGGTTTTGAAATTGTGGTGTAAGTGATGTGAATACAGATGCATTAAATTGATTTTGTTGATTCAATGAAGGAATTTGATATGATGATGATTATGTGGAATGCATAGAAGAAGAAACATCACAATTATTTTGACTTTGAGAAGAAAATTTCAAAGAAGGGAAGGAAAAAGAAGAGTTACCAATCTTTTTCTTATAATCATCTCTTCATGTATTAACATACAAAAATGGAGGTTCAAGAGAACATTTACCATGATCAACATATGACACTCTAGCTTGAACATGATCTTTTCCAAAATGCTGCAAAGGTGGTGAAGTAAAAGAAGAAGAAGCAACAAAAGTGGAAATTTGTGTACCTTGCGCCAAAGTAGATGGAATGGTCTGAAAGTAAGGGACATACTCCAAGTCTCTTTCTCCAAGAGAGGGCCTATCCTTGATGGAGGTCTCAATGGTCCTGCAATATCATTAGATTTATGCGCAATATCTGAAGAAAGCACAACCATTCATACCTTCATTCAGTAGCTTATTTTGAATTGTTATCTTTCTGTCAAGCTCTTTACTCTTCCTGGCTCTATGAGCCATGATTAGTTGTAGTTGCTCATCTACGATAGGATAAGGGCATGTCTCTCCAATGTAGTTAGAAGGATCACCGGATGCATCAAAACCTTGTGGAGTTCACTGTGAAAGCCACTCTTGCTCAGTTCTCAGCATTGGCTCCTTTGGGGACTGAAGTGTTCGATGTCACCTCTATAGTTCCTATTTCTGAAAACAAAGCTTTTCGATCAAGGATCTAGGTTCCTTCAATGAGTACCTAGCTCTGATACCATGTAAAGAAATCCTCGTCTGTAGAATATAAACACAATCGTATGAAAAATGCATGGGCTGATAAAGAAACACAGTTAAAGTTTGGGTTCACACAAACAATGAATACAAAAGATAATGAAATCTAAATAATGAATAAATACCACACTCAATGCAGCAAACATATATGCAAGATGAAAATTGACCCCAAACTCCCATGTCTTAAGGACGAGGGCAAAGAGTATGAGTAGAAAAGTGTGTCATACTCTAACGGATCCTAAAACACAGCACGCAGCCTCCATGAGTATTTGGCAGGGGCAAATGCAGCAATAGGATAAAGGATCCATGACAAACAAGTAGCAGAACATTGAAATATAGTGTATAGGATGAAGGTGACAGTAGAAACTCCAAAATGCAGCAGCCTTGGTGATGTTGCAGGCAGTACGGACAGTCTAGACTGGAAATGCAGCAGTAGGAGCTGATGCAGATAGCTAGTGGCAGCAAATAATGGTCAAATGCAGGCATTAGGTGATGGAGATCAGCAAAACACAGCTTGGGGCAGATGCTTGGCAGTATAGACTCATGGGTGTTTCCAACAGCAGATGGAGGGCTGAATGCATGCGCCTCATGGTGGATAACAGTGGGCAGCATCTCCAACTGAGATATTTTGTGTGTACGGGACGGGGTGTGGACAGCAGTGAGAAGGCACCTACAAACTACAAAAGTGAGATTGAGGCTGGGTGGTAGGCAGCTTGTCTATTTATAGATGGTACTCTGAAACTAGGGTTGGGCTTATGGGACACAAATACTCTCTAGGATCACATTTATTTTTAATGATAGTTTGGTAAATTGATTAATTAAGCTTGTTTTAGGGCTGGTTAATGTGGCCAATCAGCATGTGATGGATTTTTAGCTCAGCAAACATTCTAGACATTCAACTCTAGATGTACCTTCCAACTTTCTATAGCGTCCACTACAATTCCTTAAATACTCAAATTAGATTAGGACTTCTATTTAATTCTAATATGAGACAACATTAGATATGCATATACTCTAGCGTTGTCTCATTGTACACTTATTTTCAGCATTGCCTCATAGGCCACTTATTTTTAGTGTTATCTCCACTTTACAAATGAGATGACATCCAACATGGATGTACTTTGGAATGTCTCATAGGCCACAGTGACCTCATGTAGACCTCTCTCTCTCTCTCTCTTTTTTCGTGAAGATAATTGAATTAAGTAATAAATATTTACATGAGACCATCACGTCAACATTCTCACTGTATCTCTTACATGCTATTACATCAAACCATCAGGTCAGCATACTCAATCTCTCTCTCACACTGTCACTGTAGTAATTTACAAGATGTGAGCAAGCTCTCAGAACATCCTATTACATAAGCAATTCTAATAAATCAGACAGAAAGAACAGCTGGAGTAGAGCGAACAATCGCCAGCCAAGGAGCAGCAATGTCCGGAAGGACCAGCTCTGCTGATATCATAGAAGTGATTTGCCATAAGACCAATCCATGCATACGGGCCACATGCCCATGGATGCCCGATGCCGAATCAAAAATAAAGGCATTGCAAGTATGCCATATGTGCCACAGGGCTGTCCATCTAAGAAAATGGAATAGGCAGGAACAATCTGAAGACAAAGAGAGCATAGAGGACATATTTCCCATAATCCACGAGCGAATTGGTATGCGGTGCTGGATCACCGAGAACCACACATGGGAAATTCAATTCCAGATCTGTCTCGCAACAGGGCAAGAGACAAAGAGGTAAAGCAATGTCTCATCGCATGTAGTACAGAAAACACAGCCGCCTGCAGAGATCTTTCGGGCACAGAGCACTTCTCCCATTGGAAGACCCCCAATGAGCAGCCTCCACATGAACACTTTACCCTGATACGGAACCCTAGACTTCCAAAGCTGGATAAATCTGTCCCACCACTTCTTTTTGCTATCCCTAGACTTCCAAAGCTGGATAAATCTGTCCCGCCACTTATTTTTGCTATCCCTAAGATGCCAGACCTTATTTACCTTCCCCGTGACCCATCTTTTAGCTTCCACCATCTGATGATATATCTGATTCGCTGACCTTTTTTGAAAGTCATCAGGAAGCACAAACTTCCAGTCACGCCATGGATGCAATGGTTGTAATGCAAGCAAAGGAGAGAACCTCTGAAGACAGTCTTGTATTGACGGCCAAATGTCCCTGTATCCACGAGGCACCCTAAAGTACTAACGAATACGCCTAAAAGAATAAAGGCGGGGCTGCCCAGGAATAACCCCATCACAGGCTGTCTTCAACCCTAACCTAGCCATCCGATTAGACTTATCTCGCTGCAGATCTTTGTGTGGCCAAACCAACAACCTTGAGGAAGCCAGTATTTCTCCTTGCAGCGAATTTTCCTCCTTACGAATATCCGGAGGACGCCAGATGGCAAAACGAAGCATCTCCTACCAGGAAGCAATTAAATGAGAAAGGAGAAAAGACTGGGAAACCTTTATGGGCGTCATAGAATTAAGCGCATGCCACCAGGAAGCATGAATAACCCTGCTTCCATGAGAGATGCCAGTCTTTTCTATGACGAATTTGGCATTATCTGACCAAGCATGACACTGAATACATAGACTCTGCAAAAGGGACAACCTCAAAGCGGCCATATGCAAATTAACATCCAACAAAGCTGCACCCCCCATCCTTTTCGGAGTGGTCACGTGCTGCCAGGAGATCCATACCCACCCCAAACGATTGCCTTTCTTTTTCCACAGCATAAATCTGATAGGCTAGACATCTCTCTCTCTCTCTCTCTCTCTCTCTCTCTCTCTCTCTCTCTCTCTCTCTCTCTCATCCACATTGAATGAGTAGATTTCAATTATATAATTACACTTCCAAATCACAGAAAACAGGAGCTGTGAGTATCCTAACCCGGTTACTTGCAGCATGAATTGCCACGCGTTTTGCTCTATGGGCAAATTTCAAAGTGTTGTGTGTCTCTTCAATGTTGCTTGATGCTGGAGTCAGGGTACAGATCAACTGTAGGGCCAAATACCAAAAATTATTTTAGAAAACAAAAAAGAATGTCAAGAGACAGAAAAGCTAGTAGAAGTAGAAATTCTAGTACCGATACACGTCCATGACCGCTCAAAGAGGACTGCAACAATCGTGTCAATTTGGAGTCTCTATAAGGCACATGAGAGGCTTTACCTTCACTCAGTTTTGATATGACCTGTATAGACAAACCCCAAGAATTGCAACTAATGTCAGAACACTTGAGGCATTTTGATTCAGTAGAATAATGACTTGAGCCTGGCATTGAAGGTCTCCAAAGTACATACTGTGCCAAGTGTCAACAAACTTTTATTGATGTAGGATCCTTCTTTTCTTCTCAACCCAGTGGTTTCTGTTTTGGAGCTCTCTGAACCTGCAAGATCAATAAGATTCTGTACCAAAGTATCAGCTTAAACTTTAAAATGTAATATTTGACACGTAAAAAGGACAAGATGTCATTTCAACGGCTCACCAATTGTGACAGCATAATCTCATCATCATATTTATCCCCTGAGTGAGAACTGCTCTCAATTGTCTAAATATGTAAAACAGATTTTAATAAGATCTATTCAGAGACCATTCAATCATGACAAAAGTAGAGTGCCTCAACCAATACATGAATGTCTCTCTAGAAAGTCAGCACTGCTAACATACCAATGTAAATATTGTATGACTGCGACTGCTCAGCAAGTTGAAGTTATTTGAGCCAACATGCCGATGTTCTGTGCATAAAGTAAAGACAGACAAGAGATCAGTCAGAACTGTATATTGAGACAATTTGGACTCTATTGTAACAATATAGTGGCCGTAATAAGCTGGAAGTATTGATGAGCTTAACCACTGTAGTACCTTCCCCTGCTGTGATTAGAGAAAGGGCATGGGCAGGAGATAAGACAACCTCCTCCTTAACACCTTCCACATATGTTCCCTACAGAACAACAAAAATTGAATGCATGGACAAGTGGTAGCGTGTAATGAGTGGAGCTCTTAGTTTACTTACCTGGGCGTCCTCTCTTATCCGCAGATTTTGCCCAGCCGGATCTAACAAATCATTTATAACCTGTAGAAATGGACTTAGATCATAAAATTTTCTTCCTTCAAATCTGGCAAGAACATTGATTGTTTATGCTACATTTCTTCTGGCTGTACTTTCCGTGCTATAAAAATCATATTAGGTCACATTCTCCTCAGTAACTATTCTCAGTGAGATGCATGTATTGAAAGAAGGTCAAACTCTACTTTCAAAGGAGTTACAAGAACTAACCTCATTATATATCTCCAAGTATGACACTCTAAGAAGATATTCACGACCTGGAGTCTACAGACAAACGATACCAGGAAACAGAGTTAGCCTTGGTTATTTACGGCTGTTATTGATCTTGTTGGGAAATCCTACAGCTAGTTGATGTTAAGGAGAAGCATACATCCTGGATTATGCTGAACACATCTTTCACTGCTAAAGGTATAATTCCTGGAGATCTGTGATCACCCTGTCATCCACATCGCAGACTCAGTTCCACTCATAGAACATCTGTACTTTCAGAATACAATTCACTAGTAAAGCTGCACAAGGATTTCCATGTCTAATGTGCGTGGATCTCATAGCCTAAGGCTTTTGTTTAGCATGTTTAGTATATGCAAGATTTCTAGATGTTAAGTTATTCCAATTGTGATAATGCTACATATTCTCTACTTCTTTAGAATTGCTGCAAGACATTATCAGCTATAATAGCTGGTGGCCTTCTTTGATACTCAAAACAGAAGTGAGCAGAGGAAAAAGGTCCTGCTTTTGTTATTAGCAGCAGATTGAGCATCCTATTTTGTATTAAAAATTCGTCTAACTACAGCATTGTCTGGTGAATATTGCGTACATGCATGGTATGTGTCTTCCCACTGCTCGTAACTCCATAAGCAAAGACAGTGCCTGTCATCGTACAGAAAGAAAAGTGATCAGTGAGAGAATATTCAATTCCATGTATGAACCATGGTTTCAGTATTGCTTACCGTTTATGCCTTCCATTGCACCCCGCACAACCTGCCGAGCTGCTACATCATATACAGCTCGAGTAGTTGTGGCTGGACCAAACACACGATCTGCATGCACCAAACAACATGGGCCAATTTTACTTCAATGAATGAGCAACTCCTTGCAGCTGGATTTTCAGCTTTGTGATCTTTTGCAGACAGACATAAAACATTTGTAGGGGAAAACATCTGAATCAACAGATACCCAAATGCTGAAGTCCATTTTGTCTCTACCTCATTCTTCCCTTGAACACACACTCCTTAAGACTGCAAATAGCTCGCAAAGGCTGGATTCTGTAGCCCATGGTGTGTAATCAGTTTCTTGATATTTAGGGCTTATTTGCTAAGGAGGTATAACAAAGACTAGTATTTCTCCTCAGGGTTTCTTTAAGACAAATCTGATTGGGTCGACCACATCCTTGACATCATAGCTTCTACTGGTCATCTCAGGATTTCTTTAAGGCACATCTTATCATCAGAGTGAACTACCAAGCTTCTATTGAGGATGAAGCTAGGCAGTACTAGAAACTTTAGCCATCTCACAGCCAACTTTCTAGGCCAAGCGTGTGTAAACCTTAATCCCATAAAAAGTGGAGGATACAAAAGGCACGAGGCAAGTTCAATCATGAAGATCATCTAAGTTTCAGTCTCACTTTTCTACAGCTTAGAAAACTTGCACCAGCTAGAGAAAGCCAGCAAGAAGCATGAGCTGGGCTGACCAAAATTTCAGATCCAATACTAATTAGCAGTGGCTACCGATTCGAACTATGAGCAGCTTGAGAGTGAGTATCACAGATCTGTATCTCCTCTTTCTTCTTTGGCCTCTGATCAGTCTTGCTTTTCATGAGTGGAAGTCGTCATCCTAATTGACTGTATGAATCTTCCAAATGAAAGTGCAGCATGTTTTCTGAACATGTTCTTTGCCAATATTCTCCTCTAATCTTGGCACTCACAATCAAAATCAAGTCCAGTTGGCAATTGCAGGCTGAATACAGTCCCAAAGCAATGCGAGCTCAGCTCGGGTATGGCCAAGGTGCAGCCCTGGTCCACAGGCTTGGGATAAGCAATTTTAAAATAACACTTCCTGGACAGTCCCAAAGCTTGGCTACAGCCAAGGTGCGCAGACCTTGGAATAAGCACAATATTAATCACGCTTACTGCATCTGATTCCAGTTACAATATGTGGAGACACATAATGAAGTCAACCGTTAAACAATAGGGAACAAGGTAATTAGATGGTGTAAGTTCAATCCTGTGCATTCGTAGGGTTACAGAGTCTAGTACCCAAGTAAGTACATTGTCAGCAGGCAGTTCAAAGCTGGTTTGATCAACCAGCAGATTAATCATCCAGTACTCACCAAAGGCATAGGCTGTCGCCGGATTATACTCGCTGCGCACGACAGTATCGCCATCAGCAAACCAGGCAATCTCATCACCCCTATGAATCTCCCTCAAACTGCAAGCATCAAGTGGCAGCCAA